>NC_061062.1:14798210-14945710 GCF_021917145.1 Hypomesus transpacificus
AGATTACCAGTGCAAGCACCAGTAAGTGTGTGTGGTGCTGGCTCACCTGAGGCAGACAGGGTGTGATATTCGCAACAGGAATAGCAACACTACCTCAAACACAGCCAACTCACCCAGATACATTTCATCGACATTCACATTTGCAACCATTTGTGTTCATGTCGAAATCGTTTTGAATCCATCAAATGTGTGCATCATTTTTTATTTGGATGTATCAGTCGGGTGACAGTTTTCCTTTGCTAAATCCCATTCTTCAGAAATGTATTGTTTCTAAAAGACAGGCTGCACCTAAGCATACTCACCCAGTTCCCCAGACTGGAGAGAGGGTGAAAATAGGGTGGGTGGGGAGGGTGACAACAGTGAAAACAACAACAACAACAGGAGTCTTCCGAGCACAGCAGTGATGAATCCAGTGCTTCATCCAGGAGTTTGACCCCAGCTCTCCTCAATAACAAGTGTGGCGGTGAGCCAAGAAACAGAATTCTTTGGATGATGAGGGTATGAAACACACAGGGCTTCTCCCTGACCTGTGTAGAACCCTGCTGTTAACCCAGCTCCACCAAGATGGCGGCCGTCAGTAGGAACACCTTAAAACACCTTGACAAAACGTGTCCTGCACTTCCACCTGCCTTGGTCTGCTACTGGCAGCTTGCGTGTAGTTAATAGAAGTTTTTTTTAGTGTAGTTACAAGGTGTGTGTGTGGTTACAAGGTGTCTGTGTGTAGTTACAAGAAGTTTGTGTGTACTTACAAGATTTTTGTGTGTAGTTACTAGACGTTTGTGTGTAGTTACAAGGTATTTTGTGTGTGTAAGTTACAAGGTGTGTGTGTAGTTAGTTTCAAGGTGAAGGTACAGTAAGAGTCTGCCACAATGTCGCTGAATCATCTGGGTCTTTTACAGTCCGTGTCCACGGCAGCGACGCGATGCGACATGCTTTCCATTCATTTTCAATGGAGCCAGGCGAATCACTTGCGTGGTGCATCATGGGCAGCGACATAATCCAATCGATTCGAGTTGAGATTTTCTTAACTTTATGCAAATGAGGAGCGATTTTCGCTAGCGGTGGCCAATCGGATGGTTTTCTTGTTTCTCGTAACGTAGCAACCATGGTAAACATTTCTAACTTTCAGTTTCAAGATGGAGGACAAACTCTGTCTGTGTGGCTGCATACCCAGTCCTGTTCGATACGTTTCTGTATTTGTACAGATATGTTAACAAAAAACAATTAGGCGTGGCCAGGGTTTGCCAATGTTGTCGGTGCTTGTAACAAAACAGAACTGCTAGCTAGCTACACGACTGGTTGTTGCTTGTTGGTGACAGTGTGTGTGAACTGGCCACTGGTGAGTGTTATTGTGTGTCAAAAGGAGAAACTTGTAATAATTATCTTGACTTTTAGTATGAACAATACATCCAAGCGAGTAGCCATTAGTGGTTTGCCAAAATTACACCGAAATTAGTAGGTTTATGGCTAATGAAAGCTTGCGATTTCCGTTATTGTTGGTCAACTGTTGGTGCGCGCACCTGGAAGAAAGTGTCCCTCATTTGCGGTTGAGAAAGATGGCAACCCTGCCCTAAGTGTCCATACAGTGGCATACTGTGTAACATTTAATCTTTCACCCTGAATAAAATACAGAGATACCGTTTTCTGAGTAGCGGATAGGATCATGCCACATCTAGCTAGCGTATTGGATTTCTTGCATCATGTGTGTAAAAGTTATTTCATCAGTATTGTGAGAGTGCGTTGCACATTATTAGTGGCGTTCGTGTCCGATCGCTACAATCAAATCTTTTATATTTCACTCTAAATTAAATACAGCAAAAAAGAGCTGAAACTATGTGTATAGTAGATAACATCATGCTACATCTAGCCAGTGTATCGGATTTTTGCTTCATGTGTGTAAAAGTTGTATTTTGATCGATATTGCGAGTACGTAAACCCAAGTCTGCACACTTTGCCATGACGTTATACGAACTACAACAGTGACTTTAGGGAACTAAAACTCTACATTCATCCGTCTGACACGCCCCCCGAGCGTGGTGCACGGTGGGAAGGCACGCAGGGTAACTGAGCTTTTACACACATCAAACAAAAATCCAATCTTTCCTAATTTGCATAAAGTTGAGAAAATCTCAACTTGAATCGGTTGCATCGCTTCGCTACCTACTATGCCCTACGCAAGCGATTTGCCTGGCTCCATTGAAAATCGTCGCTGTAGTGGACACGTCGGGTTAGTCTCTTTATATCTGTCTCTTTTTCCACCCCCTCCCTGCTCTCTCTCTCCTCTCTATCTCTCTGAACACCTGTCTGAACATCAGAATTATAGTAGCAGTCTAAACAGACTCTCCAAACATGACCTCCCTCCTTCCTCCGCCCACATCCCCGTAATGAGACAGAATCACGTCCTCCTCCACTCCTCCTCTACTCCTCCCATCCTCTCCGCAGACATAGCCCGAGATTTACAGTTGCGGGTCATTCAGTGGGGTCTAATTAGCTTAAGTACATTGGGAGGAATAAGCACTTTCTCACCAGGCTGCAGATCCTTCGGTTCTCACCAGAGGGAGGGGGTGAGAGAGCAGAGGGGGAGAGTGTTGAGAAAGGGGGGTGGGTATCGAGAGAGAGAGAGAGAGAGAGAGAGAGAGAGAGAGAGAGAGAGAGAGAGAGAGAGAGAGAGAGAGAGAGAGAGAGAGAGAGAGAGAGAGAGACAAAGGAGGAAGACAAAGAGAGAACAAGAGAATGAGAGAACGAGAGGGGAGAGAGAGCGACACAGGCAGACAGTTTGAGGAAGCACCGAGGCCAGCCTCTACCACTGGGACCCTCCTAATGTAGTCTGACTCCCTGAGGCCCTGCTAACCACATTAGCCGCTGTTTAATGTGGGACTAATGCTTTCCAAACTCACACTTCACGTCACTGTCTGTTTGTTTTTTTTTCCTGACAGAGTCCCTGCTGGGTGATGGGATAATGGTGTGTGTGTTTCTTTGGTGATCTGAGACCATATCAAACTACATATATCACCATGTCTGACTCATGACTGATGATTATGAGGGTAGACATTTTGCAGTGGGTCCAAACATTTCGCTCCCTCTGATTCTCTCTCCCTCTCTGTTTTCTCTCTGTTTTAAACCCTTTCTTCCTCCCTTTCTTTGTTTATCTTGGTGTTCCCTCTCTTTCTCTCTCTCTCTCTCTCTCTCTCTCTCTCTCTCTCTCTCTCTCTCTCTCTCCCTCTCTCTCCCTCTCTCTCTCCTTCTCTCTCTCCCCTCTCTCTCTCCTCTCTCTCTCTCTCTCTAAGCACTTCTGTGTCTGTCTCTCTCTCTCCTACTCCCTTTCACCCCCATCCCAGTATTACGTCAAATTCAATCAAGTCATATTCAACAAGGCTTTACTTGAGTCGGAAGAGCAATCCTTGTGTTGCCAAAAACACACAATGAAGCAGATTTTACCTGTTTTTTCTCTTTCATCCCAGAAACCCTCCTGTCTGACACTCCTTCCTGGAACTCTACTGAGCCTGTGTGTGTGTGTGTGTGTGTGTGTGTGTGTGTGTGTGTGTGTGTCTGCGAGTGTGCATTTGTGTGTGTGTGTGTGTTTGTATGTACGTGTGTGTGTGTCCATGTTAGTATTCCCAGCAGCAGCCTAAACTGTGTGCCAGTCAGTCAATCCAGCCCCAGCCGTATCTGTCTCTCTACAACTGAGCAGCCAACTGCAACACATACTCGCACACACACACACACACACACACACACACACACACACACACACGCATACCCACCCATAGTTTAAGAGGATCCATACAGGGAGATAAACAGGAGCATCTTAAAACACACAGGATTATATACACTTACAGGCTCAAAGACACACACACAGACACACACACACTTATGCACACCCACACACACACACACACTCACACAAAGACCAGCCTCTGAGGGTGTTTCTCCCCACACCTCTGCTGGTGTTTCATCTGTTAACATTGAGTGATTCTCACTGAGAAGTGCTCAGCCTCCTAATCACAACCTCCACCCTGCAACCCCAACCACCCTGCAAACACACACACACACTCTCGTACTCTCTTCTGCCCAGATCCTCTTCCCCCTCTCTCTTTCTCCTTCGCTCCCCCTTTCTCACTCTCTCTCTCTCCTTGTCTCCCTCTATACTTATCTCTCTTTCACACACACACACACACACACACACACACACACACACACACACACACACACACACACACACACACACACACACACACACACACACACACCTACTTCAGGACATTTTAACCATATTGTTCTTAGAGAATACATCTTTTTTTACATTTACATGTATATTTTGTCATTTAGCAGACACTTTTATCCAGAGCGACTTACAGTAAGTACAGGGACATTCCCCCGAGGCAAGTAGGGTGAAGTGCGTTACCCAAAGACACAACGTAATTCGGCCAGCTGGGAATCAAACTGGCAACCTTCTGATTAATAGCCCGATTCCCTAACCGCTCAGCCACCTGAATCCTTTTTTTAGTTATAAAACCACAGACCCTGTTTTATATAATCGTCAGATTCACTGTCTAACACACAGACTAACAGTCCACACAAATACATCACACACAGGCTAGTCTACATAGACACAGTACACTTGGTTGGACATACTGGTCCTGGACCAGTAAGGGATGCGACAGGTTTGGTTTCCTCTCTCCCTATCAGCTGTGTGCTGTGCTGTCACACTGCCAAACAAGACAGGCTCTCATTCACTTCATCACTAACACATTGACTGCCACATAACGGGATATTGTATTCGGTTCCTGGCAAGACCTTGAAAAGTTGGCGAAGGCTAAAGTACATTGATGTTTTGTACCAGTGAAACACGCGCATGCACACACAGACGCAATGACACAGACACAGGTCTGGACTGGGACTGAAAAACGGCCCGGGACTTTGAAACGCAGACCGGCCCACGACAGTGCTATTATATTTCATTGCATTAGCCTATGCCGCGGCCGTTTGACCGACCGTTCGGGAAATCTCCCGACTCCCGATCAGTCAGACCCTGCACAGACAACATATCAAACACATAAACACGCACCCCCCCCCCCCCCCCCCCCCCCCCAAACACACACACGCATTCTCAATCATAATCACACACACGCGCATCCTGTCCTACCTTAGTCGCGAGTGGCTCCGTCTCCTCCAGTATGGAGATGAACGGGATCTCCAGAAACGACGAGAGAAAGTCCACCTGGATGAGCTCTTCTGGTGACCGGGGAAAAGCCAGGATACCGGAAACCCCACGCACCACCAAGTCCTGGCAGGCGCTCCGAGATAGAGATTCGGGGTCGCCTCCTGCGGGGGACCGGGCCACCATCTCGAGCGTGAGGTTGTAGGGAAGCAGTGGTGGCGGGGAAGTGGCAGCGACGTCTGCCCCGGTTTGGTGCCGGAGACTCGCAAGAGCGCGGTTGAGCGCGTTTTGTATCTTCGCTGGTTGTCGGGTCGGTAAGAGGGCACCGAGTCGCACAGTGTGCCCTATCCGGGCCAGGATGTGGCAGGGCTGGGGATGCGGAGCGCAACGGTCGAAAGAGAGGAGGACCAAGAGTAGAAGAAGCGGAACAAGTTTTGCAGTGGGAAAGTGTCGGGAACGGAGAAGTCTTTCCAGTGGAAAGTAGCAAGTCCAGAGTCCAGAGAGCGACACCATCCTGCTGCTCCGTGAAGGACGACAGGACCACTGGGCTCCGGTCGACGGGAGATGGCATAGCTCCCTCTTTCTCCCGGCTCTCCTTCCCTTCTCAGACTTGATGTTTTCTGTTGCCTTTGAATTGGACTTGGTCTGCTGAAGGCGATGACATTTTGACTGGTTGATATATTTTTTTTCTTTGAAAGTTACTGGAGATGAGAAGAAGGCGAAGGAGACGAGAAGGAGCAATGAGCGCGCGCAACTGAGAGCGGTCGCCCCGCTTCTGTCAGTCTTTCACGATGAATCTTGGCGGAAGACAAAGCGCTGTGTGTGTGATAGTGAATGATAGAGAGAGACAGCAAGAGAGAGAGAGAGAGAGAGAGAGAGAGAGAGAGAGAGAGAGAGAGAGAGAGAGGGGGGTAGGACGAAAGAGAAGTGTTACATAGAGTGCGCTTACATTTTTTAAGACAATCTCACCTGTTCAAAGTTAGGCGATAACCTATTGCTCGTTGCTCATTTTGTCACCCAGCCTCTACTCTGTCCTAAAATGAGGAAGGTTTCAATACCTATTCATTTCCCGATGGTTTAATTATGTAATGATGATTTTATGAGATTGTCATTGAAAATCGTAATAAAATTACGATTCTTCTCCTTATTTTTTTTTCATTATAATTACAGTGACACAGCGAAATTGTCTTTATGTCGTCATGTACTGCGTTAGATCATATGTCCCCACCATGAATAGCAATGGTTACAGATCCATAGTGACTATACCCAACCCTGCTCCTGGAGGGCCTCCATCCTGTTGAGATTTCACATAACCCCCGGTGGAACAAACATAACTCAGCTTGTCAATGAGCATAGTATTAAAATCAGGTGTGCTGGATTAGGGTTGGACTGAAAACTACAAGATGCTAGCTCTCCAGGAAGAGGTTTGGGAAGCCATTGAGATAAGCTTGTGTGTCTGTTTCTCGGCTGGTCTGGCGGTAAGTCTGTGTGAGTCTATTTTCATATCTTATCGATTCAGCTCCGGTAGCTTTGTCTCATTACCTGTAATCAGGCCTAGTCGTGTGTGTCACTGTGTTTCAGCATTGCCCCAAAAATGGTTCTGCTGTCACGCACATGTAGGGATCACAGTCCAGAGAGCTGTGTGTGTGTGTGCTGGTGGGATTGTGTGTGTGAGTCGTATTTGTGCAGTGTGTGTGTGTAATAGTTGTGTTGTTTGAAAAGGGGTGGAGTATCAGAGAGCTTTCAGATGTACACGGACCATTTGAGCCCTGACGCACACACTGACACCCTGGGCTCACTAAGGCGGAGAGAGGTGTCATTAGATCACACACACACACACACTCCCGACTTTTCACAGGATCAACAAGTCATTTCACACCTGGATAGCCTTGTGGTCTGATGGCGGAGATCACCCTTTCTCGTACTCCTCCCTCCATCCACCCTTTCTCCCTGTTCTCCCCCCTCCCTCCTCGTCTTATCTCCCTCCCCTCCCCTCTCCCTATCAATCTCTGACAAGCACTGTGCATGGATGCATGTCTTTCCGACCGATCACATCCCATAATAATCGCAGGTCTTTTCCTCGCTTGTTAGACAGACGGACGAAGAAAGGGCTAGATTGGGGGTCAGGAACTGGAGCCGTGGCTTTGTGGAGGGAGTTCTCTGTTTGCACTGTGCTGTGTCAGTGGCATGTGTGTTATATCAAGAGATTACATTAAATTCCTTGTGTGTAGCAGTTTGAACTGGTCAGGAAAAGCTATCGAAATCTCTCTCTGTAGCTCTACATGTGCTTGTGTCTGACTGTGTGTGTCGGTTCTGTATGTATGTCTCTGGGTGTGTGTCCGTTTGTGTGTGTCTCACTCTTTGTATATGTGTGTGTGTGTGTGTTTGTGTGATAAAGGGAACCTGCCCGCGTATATCAGAGCTTCCTATTATAACGCGTGTCTCTCTCTCTGGGGTGTGTTTGTGTTGATTATGTGCGATGTATGGGATTAATAGAAAGAATGGGATTAAGGCTGAACCTAATTAAACTAGCATGTATCTAAGGGGGATTACTCCCTCAGCTCAGTTAACATGGGTTTGTTCCTGTCCATAATCCTCCACTCTCATAACCTCCACACCTCCATCGCGCATCCCTCCATCACCCTCTTCCTTTCTGTTTACCTCCGCCCCTCCTTCCATCACCCTCTTCCTCTCTGTACACCCCGCTCTTCTTCCCCCTCTCCTCCCTCTGTCCTCTTTGTTTCTGTATTCACTTTCTCATCCTTCATCCTGCCTTCATCTCCCTTTTTCTTTGTTCCCTTCTTTCATTCTGTCAATTTTCTCTCACCTGCCTTTGACTTTCTTCTTGTTCGCCTCCCTCCTCTACGTATCCCCTTTTCCCCTCTCCTCCCGTACCCGCCTCCTTCAGTGTTATCTCTCTTCATCTGTTCTTGCTCTTCTCTCGCTTTGTTTCTCCCTACAACCCTAAATCTCTCTTTCACTTGCTCTCCCCATGTCTCTATCTCACTCTCTCTGTCTCTTAATTGCTTGTAATTGGCATGTATGTTTAGGTTAAACTTACATCTCTTTCTTTCTATTTCTTTGACCCCCCCCTCTGTGTCTATCCCCCTCCTTCTCTCCCCATTCTCTCCTCCATTTCTCTCGGTTCACCTCTCCGTGGCTGGCTGTGAGAGGAAGCATTAGCACTGCTCTCGTCTTGGCCATTTCCCCACATCAATGATTCATTCACTCACTGACACTACAATTAGACTGCTAAAGACTGCCTCCGAAAACACCCGTTCTTATAACGAGGTCCACCACAAAAGCAGCCAATTGCCCATTTACTGTAAGATTGGGGGTGGTGTGTGTGTGTGTGAATGTGTGTGTGTGTGTCCGTGTATGAACAGTTGTATAATCCACAGTAATCTGGCAGCACAGGCTCTGGTTGAGAGAAGCTGTACAAATGTCAGTGAGCCATGAGTTAGAATTCCTGGCATAGCTCTAAAGCTGCTATTATCACCTTTTACCACAACACCTCCTAGCATGGGGAGACAGGGGAGAGGGGGAAGCAGAGAGAGACAGGGTAACAGAGAGAGGGATAGGATACAGGAGGAGAATGAGGGATAGAAAGAGGGGAGTGAGAGAAAAAGTCTGAGGTGAATGAGTAGAGGGTAAGAAGCTGAGGAGTGGTGAAGAGGGGTGGGGAGGAGGGTGGCGTGGAATGAAAGCGTCCAGGAAGTCAAAGAGGAACAGACGTGTTTAGAGAGGATTGGAGCATTGGAGTGTGTTGTGGATTGAGCGTCGAAACAAATTAACAGCAGAACTCACCGCTCTAACCTCATGCTCTCCCAGAGTCTCTGTCCAATAGAGAGACTTATCTGGCTTTAGCAGTACCCACTGTTATTTTTAAGCCACTGTTTGACTGACGGACAGACAGATGGATGGAGAGACAGACAGACAGACAGACAGACAGACAGACAGACAGACAGACAGACAGACAGACAGTCAGCCAGTCAGACAGACTGACAGGCAGACGGACAGACAGACAGACATACTGTCAGACAGACAGACAAACAGACAGACAGACATCACATAAACATTCTTTTTGTCAACTTTTCAGGTAAATGCACTCAGAAGCAGCCAACACAATTAGCAGACTGCCGTCCCAGCAGCCCAACAATAACAGACACACAACAACAGACTCATTTCCATTAGAGCTGGAATCTAGATGGTTTGGAAGGGTCTGCAACAAAACAGAGAATTCTGGGTCCTATTAAAACACCGTCTGTCAGATCAGACGAGGAGATCTCAAAGAGGGAGCGAAAAGGCAAAGAACACACAGAGGGAGGGGCTAACAGCCAAATAGTAGATCATACAACTGCAAAGGAATAAATATAGGGTGGATACACATGGAGAGGATGATTATGTGCAATATGTGTGCATGTATGCGTGTCTACATGCAGTATGTATACAGTGTGCAGAATTTGTAGTGGCAGAGACTGCATATGTATATTGGAGGTATGTGTATGTTTTGGTGTTACAGGGTTACTGACGTCCTCCTTTTCTTTCCCTACCAATCTTATCTTGAGTGTGTGTGTTTGTGTGTGTGTGTGAGAGAGAGAGAGACACCTTACCATGACCTCGCTTTGGGAGTGTTTGCAGGTGAAGGACCTACATGGGCTAATGAGGACTTCGGGCTTCTTGGCAAGGATGTGTGTTTGTGTGTTTGTGTGTGTGTGGGTGTGTTCTCCTGGATGTTTTTGCTCATTTATGGGTTTTTGCGTGTGTGTGCTTCTGGATGTATGTGAGTTAATTTCCTTGTTATCTGTGCAGACACGTTGATCTAAAGTGGCGAATGAGGGGAGGGATTTACAACCTCTGACATTTGAGTCTGCAGTCAGCTGCTCGACCACTGAGCTCTACCTGTCCTCTATGGGTTCTTTCTGTTGTTTAGATGGATCAATTTATAACTTTATTTGTCCTTGACAGGAATTGAGGTGTCCATGTGTTTCTCTCACATGTATGCTTTTGTGTGTGTGTATGTCTGTTTGCTGTCATATTCACATTCCTACTGTTGTTTAGACAGCAGAGCTGAACATCCATTGTTAATATCTATTCTAGCATGCCCTGCCTCACCCGTCAGTTTGAACTGAACATCACAGGTGAATCCTGGGAAATGGCCTTCTCCTGTTCCCTCCAGTTTCATCTCCCAGGGAGGGCGGGACTCTACTTTAATGAGCTGTCCTGTGACCCACCTTCTGAGCTTAAACCAATCAATGCTCAGCTAATGGGCTGTCAATCACCAAGCCCCTCCCACTCCAGGTCAGGGTCACCCCATCAGCATCCCTTTTGAACAGCACAAGTGTATGTGTGTGTGTATGTGTGTGTGTGTCTGAGAGTGTATGTTTGTATATGAGTTTGTGAAGGTATGTGAGTACATACAGTATGTCTGCGTGTGTGTGTGTGTGTGTGTGGGGGGGGCAAGGCCAAATCTCAAAGAAGGTACCCCCCCCATGGTCTCCAGTCCAGGGGTTCTGTGGGTTAATGAAGGAGGGAAAACCGTGTTGTAATTCAGGCTGCTATTACTCCTATTGTCACCCCGGGCTCCGTTATGCTGAGCTGGCATAGTGGGATCAGGGGATTACATTAACATCATCAGCCTAGAGACTGACCGTTGGGCAACCTGCTCTTTATACGGTGAGGAGGAGGAGGGGGGAGGAGGAAGAGGGAAGAGGCAGAGGAGGAGGGGTGGGGGAAGAGGGAGAGGGCGGGTGCCGGGGTGGAGGAGGGGGAGGATGAAGAGGGGGAGAGGAAGGAGGAGGATGAGAAGAAGGTGGGGGGAACAGGGCGAAGGAAGGGGAGAAGGAGGGGGGAGGGAGGGGGAGACCCAGCAGGTAATGTAGTGTACTGTAATGCAGGTCCCTGTAAGAGCTAATCTCTTTCCTCTCTTGTCCTCCCTGCTCCTATCTGTCTGCCATCAGTCATTAGACTAACAGGGCCAGCTAATGAAGTTCACTGTCGCCCTCCACCCTGCCTGGTTGGCTGTCGCTGCCACCATGGACCCATGCTGATGGAATTACAACCCCCTGTATCTCTCTCTTCCACTCTGCTTCTCTCTCTCCCTCTCTTTCTCCCTTCACATGGCCGTCTCTCTCTCTTCCCCCCTCTCTGTTCCACCCTCTCTCTGTCTCTCCCTCTTCCCTCTTCCTCTGTGTCCGTCTCTCCCCCCTCAAATGGCTATCTGTCTCTCCCTCTGACTTCTCTCTCTCTCTCTCTCTCTCTCTCTCTCTCTCTCTCTCTCTCTCTCTCTCTCTCTCTCTCTTTCTCTCTCTTCCTCACTGCTTTACCTCTCTGTTTGTTTAACTTCAGTCTACCCTGATCTTAGTCACCCACACACTTCTAATCTGCTCTCCCTCCATCTATCCCTCCACCCTCCCTTTCCCCCTCTGATTCCTTGCCTCTAAATCTCCCCTTTTCTCCCTCCTTCCCTTTCTCTCTCTTTATTTCTTCCTCCTCCACGCTCTCTCTCTCTCTCTCTCTCTCTCTCTCTCTCTCTCTCTCTCTCTCTCTCTCTCTCTCTCGCTCTCTCTCTCTCTCTCTCTCTCTCTCCCTCTCTCGCTTTCTCCCTCTCTTTCTGTCTGTCTGTTCACTTTGAGGGAAGGCTCTATTGATTCTCCCTCTGATGATATTGCCCAAGGACGACCACAGGGCAGAAAAACTGTTTAACTTCCTTGTGTGTGTGTGCGTATGTGTGTCAGGCCACAGGGTAGAGGACCAGTTTAACTTCTAGGCACCATTGCTAATCACACGTCAGAGAGCAGAGCCCCTAGGTGTGCGGGCATGTGTGTGTGTGTGCGGGCATGTGTGTGTGTGTGTGTGAGAGAGAGAGACAGAGAGAGAGAGAGTGAGGGAGCCTTTTCCACTTCCATTTCTAATTTGTGGAACCATGGGCCATAAATCTGAACCCCAGCCCATGAACAAGCCATCACAACCAATCAGGGTGTGTTGTGTGGCGCTGTTGTTGTTGTTGTTGTTGTGCTCTCCAGGGTTCCAGAGCACATCTGCAGCAGCCCTCAGTTCCACCTGATTACCACACACCTCAGAACTCCTTTGGAACACGATACAATTTTCAGGTTGCTATGGTGGTTGTGGCATTAACATGGAGTTTACCCCCACCCCTTTTTGTGAATATAACAGCTGCCGTTATTCTGCAAAAGATGTCTGCAAGGTTTGAAGTCTGTCTTTGGGAATTTGTGCCTGTTCAGCCACAAGAGCATTAGGGAGGTTGGGCAATGATGTAGGGTGAATAAACCTGGCTTGCAGACGGTGTTAGAATTGATCCCAAATATGTTTGATGGTGTTAAAGTAAGGAATCTGGCCGGTCAAGGTTTTCCACGCCAAACTCTACAAAAGATTTCTGTATGAGCCTCGCTTTGGGCATTATCACGCCCAGTAACAATGATGGGCTATTTTTCATGGTTTTCAACTTGCACAAATACAAAGGCTAAAGCATAACATGTCATTCTAAACAACTTTGTGCCAACAAGGCCCTTTCCAGCTTCAGCTTGATAATCCACCAATGCCCAAAGCGAGGCCCACACAGAAATGCTTTGTCAAGTTTTGTGTGTGAAACCTTGTACTGGCCTGCACAGATCTTTGACCTAAACACCATCCAACACATCTGGAATGAATTCCAATTTATTTATTTATTTATTATATGCACCACACAGATAATTCTGAGCAATTAAATTCAAGGCAAGGCAACAGCCCATAGTAGGCATAAAAACACTAAAAAGGAAATGCAACTGCTCGTCAAAAATCCTGGCAAAAAAGCAAAAACATTCCAAACAGTAATAAAAAGCAACAAAAGGACGAAAGCACCAGTGAAAATAAACGCAAATAACAGAACAATAATACTAGCAGCCAAGATGGTTGGAAAGACAGTTATACTGGCGATTTAAATATATTTAATATAAAGTGTTGAAGTGCTGATAGTGTATATTAAATATTAAATAGATCATGGTTGCTGGTTGAGGAGCCTGATGTCCTGGAGGGAGATAGTATTCATCAGTCTACCAGACGGCAGCAGCGAGAATAGTCCACAGGCTGAATCCTTGATTCTCCGTGCTTTCCCAAGGCATTGTGGGTAGTAGATTCCTTCCACCGAGGGGAGGTGGCAGCCAACAATGTGCCGCCCTGTCTTCAACACCCTCCAGAAGGTCTCACGATCAACAGCAGAGCAGTTGATTACCAGGAAGTGATGTAGCCAGTGAGGGATGCACGTTGAGATCAAGAGTTTTTACAGACATGCCAAACTTCTTGAGTCACCTCAAAAAGTACAGGCGCTTTGGGGCAGATTTTACTGCCGCATACAAACTCTTTGACAAGTCATCGCTGATGGATCCACCAAGGATCTTGAAGCAGGAGATTTTCTCCATCTCAGCTCTTGTCAATGTGAACAGGAGTGTATTGGTTCCCGAAGTCCACGATCATCTCCTTGGTTTTGCAGACGTCGAGAGGTTGTTCTCCTGTGGCCAATATGTTCAACTCTCTCTAGGCAATCTCATCATCGCTGGAGGTCCAGGATGGTGGTGTTGCCTGAGAACTTCAGGATAGCGTTGGAACTGCGCGTGGCCACACAGGCGTGCATGAGCAGACCATACAGGAGGGGACTGAGAACACAGCCCTGGGGGACTCCGGTGTTCAGGGCCAGTGCGGAGGAAAGGTCATCCATTCTCTCCACCTGGATCTGCCCTTCAAGAAGTCCAGGATCCAGTTACAAAGGGAGGTGTCAAGACCCAGGATCCTGAGCTCAGAGATTGTGTTGAATGCTGAGTTGGGGTCAATCCTCATGTATGTGTTGTGGTAATCAAGATGGGAGGTGATGGGGTCTACAGTATTGGGACGGCATGCAAATTGCAGGGGGTCCAAGGTGTCAGGAAGGCAGGAGAAAATTCAGATTCGATCTGCAAGCCAGGTCTAATCACACCAGTGCTGTAGGAAACAAGTTGGAAGGAAATTGGAAAGCCTTCCCAGAAATGTAAAGGCAGTTATAGAAACAAAGTGCTAACATGATTTTGGAATGAGAAGTTCAACAAGCAAGTGTTAGTATACAGAGCGGACGAGTGTTTGCCACATTCAAGCTAGGATAGGTCATCTTTTTGAGAAGCACTTTTGTCATATTTGCTGAAATAAACTTCACATCATAGCAACAGCATGGCAAATATAAATCAAATGCTCTGACAACAAAACATGTTTTATCCGATATCTGTTGCCGTCGCAGGACTGTCATAAACACGACCTGTCCTTGCGTTCGGATCAGATGCAATGATTGGATGGCAGTCGGACCGAATGTGATGAATGAGCAGGCTACTTGTCTGTCTACCTGCCTACCTGTGAGCAGTTGTCAGGCAACGCGTTCATGTGTTTTGGGTCAAGTGGCTTCGAAGGGAGGGGGGCCTTATGTTTAGGGGTGGATGCTTTCAAACTTAAGCCAAAATTACTAGTTTCACAAAACGTGCCTACCCTGCCTTTAATATTTCGATTTTATAATTTCATGTGTGTTCAGAGTCTTAGTGGTGCAGTCAGGAGTTTGAGAGAGGGAGGAGACTGCATCGAGGAGGAAGAAGAGGAGGCGGAGAAATATCTACTGTATGGGATGGACGGAATACCCTGGATCTGTACCTGGTTCCCGCTGTGACTGGCACACACACACTCACATGCACACACACGCGCGCGCACAAACACACACTCTGAAGTAAGCCAATAAGACAGAGTGAGAGCATGCATAAATTGCTGTCACGGGGAGCGGGTTGTCCTGTGAAGGTCAGAGCTGCGCTTCTCACAGCAGCCTAGAGAGTGATGGATCCTCTCTCTCTCTCCATCTACACCTGCGCCTCACTAAATCTCTCTCTCTCTTTCTTTGTATGCCTACGTCTCTCTCTCCATGGTATGCAATTTACCCTCCTTCCGCCTTTCCACTCCTCTCTCGTTCCCTCTCTTGTTCTCTCACTTGCTGCTGTAGTTGTTAGGCTCTGACTCCTCTCTCACTTGCTGCTGGAGTTGTTAAGCTCTGACTCCCCTCTACCTTGCTGCTGTAGTTGTTAGGCTCTGACTCCTCTCTCACTTGCTGCTGCAGTTGTTAGGCTCTGACTCCTCTCTCAGTTGCTGATGTAGTTGTTAGGCTCTGACTCCTCTCTTACTTGCTGCTGTAGTTGTTAGGCTCTGACTCCTCTCTCAGTTGCTGCTGTAGTTGTTAGGCCGTGACTCCTCTCTCTTTCGCTGTGGATGTATTACGTAGGTTCTCTGAATCCAATCTCTTGTTGTGCAGTTTTTTCTCACTTCTTCGACTCACTTCTTTCTGGTTTTTAGGCTCTCTTTCTCACCTCTGGCTGTTAGCCTCTCTGACTCCTCTTTCTCTGGCTGTTAGGATCTCTGACTCCTTCCTCTCTCTGTTGTGACTCCTTTCTCTTATATGTACGTATCTAGGCAGCACAGGGACCAAAGGAGTCTCAGAGTAGCTGTTTGGTAATGAAATAGAGAACAACACACACGTTTGGAGACCACCAGCCTTACTCCTCCTATCTCTCTCTCTTTTACTTCTCTTTATCAAACACACTCTCTTCCCCCAGTGTGTACGTGTGTCTTTGTGCGTGTGTGTTTTGAGGATCTCAGTAGACCTTTTGTGAGTCTATCAGACGCTGAGCTAATTGAGGTCAGTGGTGGAGCTAATGCAGAAAACAGGGACAGGACATACACACACACAAGAGACAGCCGAAACAGCCTGCTTTGAACTCTCTTCAGCTCAGAGCAAACATCCAGAACACACATTCTCTCATCATGCTCTTTTTTTGACTGTCTCTCTATCATAAACACCCACACCACACACACTTTTAATATTCCTGCCAATCTTCAGGCAAACAGAGGCTGTGAATTCTCTGCTTGCTGTATGTTTGTTTTTCTGTCAGTGTTTTTCTACAAACTTTGTATGTTTCTGTGAATTACACACACACAAGCATTGGACTTCAGTATGTGTGTGTGTATGAGTGTATGTGTGTGTGTATGGTGTGTGATGGAATGTGTGTGTTTGTGTGTGAGTGTATGTGAGTGTGTGACTGTGTGGTTGTGTGTATGCGTTTGAATGAGTGTTTGGTTGTATCTGAATGTGTGAATGTTTTTTGTGTGTGTGTGTGTGTTTGTTTGTGTGTGTACTTGTGTGTTTGTATGTGTTTGTGTGTATGTGAGTGTGTGTGGGAAAAATGTGTGTGTGTGTCTCTATGTCCCCACCTGCTACTGTATGAAGGATTGCCTGAAACAGAAATCAATCCTGGGAAATACAACCATCTCTTTTACCCAGGGGTGTTTCTGTCCTTCTGAAACTGTCAATAACAGACCCGCCCTGACCTGCAACACACACATACACACACAACCACACACTCACACATACACAAACAACCAAATGCACACACACAGATAAGAGCTAGTGAGGCAGCTCCTAACTCTGTATCCCAGTGATTGATGCATTGATTTGTCACAGCCGTGACAAACCACCCTGTCATCACCTTACTGAATACGGTCACCTCCTAACTGAATACCGTCATCTCCTAACTGAATACTGTCACCACCTAACTGAATACTGTCACCTCCTCACTGAAGACTGTCACCTCCTAACTGAATACCGTCATCTTCTAACTAAATACTGTCACCACCTAACTGAATAGTCACCTCCTAACTGAATACTGTCACCTCCTAACTGAAGACTATCACCTCCTAACTGAATACCGTCACCTCCTAACTGAAGACTACCGTATCTTTCTGAAAATAAGCCGCATTTTCTATAAGCCGCACCCCACCAGTACGGGAGTATAAATCCACATTCGAACAATCACATGTGCAACACTACTCCTTAACGGATTGAATAGCAGTCACGAAAAAAGTGTTTCTACTGTTGTTTTGTAAAAAAAACGTGCTATAAGCCACATCGAAATATAAGCTGCACCACCTCATTGAATACTGTCACCGCTGAACTGAATCCTGTCACTACCTGACTGAATACTGTCCTTTATACTGTCCCTTCCTTAATGAAGACTGTCACCTTGCTGAATACTGTCACCACCTAAATGAACTATCACCACCTTACTGGATACTGTCACCTCCTCACTGAATACTATTACCTACTCACTGAATACTGTCATCTCCTTACTGAATACTGTCACCTCCTCACTGAATACTGTCACCTCCTCACTGTATACTATCTGTCACCTCCTCATTGAATGCTGTCACCTCCTCACTGAATACTGTCATCACCTGACTGAATAATACTAAAACTGAATTGAATGCTGTCGCCTCCTAACTGACTACTGTTACTACTCATTTGTCACGTGTTCACTGAAGATAGTTACCTCCTCAGTTGAAACTGTCACCTCCTAACTGAATACTGTCACCTCCTACCTGAATACTGTCACCTCCTAACTGAAGACCCACTTCTCTTCAATCCGAAACTTCACCCAGTAACACACACAGCTCCATCAGTCCTGACCCCCACACATCCTTTGGGTTAAGAACAGTTTTTCTCCGATTGCTTACACATTCAAATAAAAAAGAACACACAGTGGGCCCTATCTTGCACCCAGCGCAATTGACTTATTCAACGACGCAAGTGTCATTCCTAGTTTGCACTCGAAGCAAAGCAGACTTTTCCCTCCACAGACGCACGTCGAAATGACTTTGCGCTCCGTGGGCGGTTCAGCGAAAATGGAGGCGTGTTCTGGCGCAAACGTTCAGTGGTGCTAATTTGCAGTTTCAGAAAAACAATTCCGTCACTGACCAGGAAAAACGTGGTCTAAAGTCAATGGCGCGTTATTCTGATGCTATTTTAAGGGCGCAAGCCTGGTCCGTGCTCACTGCTGGTGAGGCCAGGGTCTTCTCGCGAAGCTACGTAGGCTATTGTTTTGATTGCATTGTTTGTGTTGCATTTCTTCAATGATAATACAAATATTTTCATGAGAAATCTCCATGTATGTGAACTTGATTTATAACAATTGTGGCAATTTCCTCCCACCCCTGTTTAACCGAAACTAATTTCGGTGGTTTTGTTTCTCGCATCTCTATCAGAATCAGAATTCGGTTTATTCGCCATGTAGCCTATGTTACACAAACACAGAATTTACTGTGGCAGGAAGGTGCAAACATTAAACATATCATATCATAAAGACACACGGGTCTTTAATTAAGTAAAAAGTACAATAGTTAAACTAATTTTAAGAACTAAACAATTAAAAAATATAACAATTTAAATAGCCTATAAATAATAAGAAATTGAATGAGCAGCATGAACGGGCAATTTAGCGCAATGAAAAAAGGAAAACTGCTCTGCCTTTCCCATACAATGATACTTCTCTATCTGTTACGGCCCTGACTAGAACGTCGGTCTCCTCGGCTGTGAACCGCTCCTGGCGTGCGTCAAATCCGCCGTTATACAGTTTTTTTTATTCGTTTTGGTACTATTTTCACAAGTATGTGGTAAAACCTCACAACTATTAGTAAAAAACTCAAAGCAGATCAAGTCTGTTTTTTCAAACATGTAATAATCACATGTTCAATTGAAAAAGTACAATGGACAACATACACAATCACTTTTTCACCACAGCTATTCAGTGTGTCATCAAAGAAATACCTTTCATATGAAGTAATTGTCTTTCACAATGCTCACGATACTTTTGATAGGCTTCTCGTCTAATTTGCCTAAATAAATACATTTGACCAACACTTAATCCAACTGATCTTAATGGTTAATCACTGAACCGTTTGGTAAACCTATACATTTTCATTTCAGCAATAAACAGTATATCGATTTTGAGAACTAAAGAAATAAAATGTGTTTTTGTACGAACATATCAATTACTGTAACCACACATGATGAATACTCGTTACAGTTTTTTTTATTCGCTGTGGTACTATTTATTTATACATTTATAAGTAAGTTGTACATTTTCAAAACTCTTAGTACAAAGATCCAAACTCAAACTTGTAACGCAACTAGTCATTCTTTCAAAACCTGATGGAATGCTTTCAGTTCACATAGTCATTGTTTCAAATACAAGATTATTGTAATATGTAATGGGAACATTTGGTTTAATCACCGAAACACAACAGTATGATCTTCTTTCAGTTTAGTACTTTTAACAATCAGTTCATCCAACAGCAAATAATGCAAGATACATGTTTCAAATCGGCCTTAGAAGTGCTGAAATTACTGTAATATGCTACAGTACTATGTAAAAGACATGTTACAGTTTCACATTAATGCACTTACATTACTCACATTTACATAATCTATAACTTCCAAAATATCCATCCTATGTGTAATCAAGTAAAGGATCAATGAAGACATTGTCTACAATTATTTGGCCAAATAACTTTTTATCCTACTGTATTTTTCAGATAAAATTGTAACATAGGTATACTTTCTATTATGTAACTAAATGAGAACAAAACATAACATTTACTGTAAAGGCCCCATGCCCACCTCTCTGACATCTCTGTTGGAGCCCATGCCCACCTCTCTGACCTCTCTATTGGTGCCCATGCCCACCTCTCTGACCTCTCTATTGGTGCCCATGCCCACCTCTCTGACCTCTCTATTGGTGCCCATGCCCACCTCTCTGACCTCTCTGTCGGAGCCCATGCCCACCTCTCTGACCTCTCTGTTGGTGCCCATGCCCACCTCTCTGACCTCTCTGGTGGTGCCCATGCCCACCTCTCTGACCTCTCTGGTGGTGCCCATGCCCACCTCTCTGACCTCTCTGGTGGTGCCCATGCCCACCTCTCTGACCTCTCTGGTGGTGCCCATGCCCACCTCTCTGACCTCCCTGTTGGTGCCCATGCCCACCTCTCTGACCTCCCTGTTGGTGCCCATGCCCACCTCTCTGACGGATCCCTTGTCCACAAGCTCTTCCTGTTTCCTGCTGTCTATCCTGCTCCATGTTGAAAGAAGCCAGTGTTTACGCCCCCACTTTTACATATATCTAATGACCAATTGTGGTTACCCCAATTTGAAATCAAGAAGCAATAACGAGTATTCATCATACGTGGTTACAGTAATTTATATGTTCGTACAAAACACATTTTATTTCTGTAGTTCTCAAAATCGATATACTGTTTATTGCTGAATTGAATATATATAGGTTTACCAAACGGTTCAGTGATTAACCATTAAGATCAGTTGGATTAAGTGTTGGTCAAATGTATTTACGCAAATTAGAAAAGAAGCATATCAAAAGTATCGTGAGCATTGCATTGTGAAAGACAATTACTTCATATGAAAGGTATTTCTTTGATGGCACACTGATTAGGTGTGGTGAAAAAGTGATTGTGTATGTTGTGCATTGTACTTTGTCAATTGAACATATGATTACATGTTTGAAAAAACTGACTTTTTGATAATCTGCTTTGAGTTTTGTACTAACAGTTGTGAGGTTTTACCACATACTTGTGAAAATAGTACCAAAGGGATAAAAAAAAACTGTATTGCAACTTGATTTCAAATTGGGGTAACCACAATTGGTCATTAGATATACGTACTGTAAAAGTGGGGGCGTAACACTGGCAATTTCTTTCAACATGGAGCCGGATAGACAGCAGGGAATAGGAAAAGCTTGTGGACAAGAGATCCGTCAGAGAGGTGGGCATGGGCACCAACAGGGAGGTCAGAGAGGTGGGCATGGGCACCAACAGAAAGGTCAGAGAGGTGGGCATGTGCTCCAACAGAGAGGTCAGAGAGGTGGGCATGGGCACCAACAGAGAGGTCAGAGAGGTGGGCATGGGCACCAACAGAGAGGTCAGAGAGGTGGGCATGGGCTCCAACAGAGAGGTCAGAGAGGTGGGCATGGGGCCTCTAAATGATATATGTTCAGTTACATACGTAATAGAAAGTATTCATATGTTACAATTATATCTGAAAAATAGTATAAAAACCAATTTGGCCAAATGATTGTAGACAATGTCAGAGAGGTGGGCATGGGGCCTTTACAGTAAATGTTATGTTTTGTTCTCATTCAGTTACATAATAGAAAGTATACCTATGTTACAATTTTATCTGAAAAATACAGTAGGATAAAAAGTTATTTGGCCAAATAATTGTAGACAATGTCTTCATTGATCCTTTACTTGATTACACATAGGATGGATATTTTGGAAGTTATAGATTATGTAAATGTGAGTAATGTAAGTGCATTAATGTGAAACTGTAACATGTCTTTTACATAGTACTGTAGCATATTACAGTAATTTCAGCACTTCTAAGGCCGATTTGAAACATGTATCTTGCATTATTTGCTGTTGGATGAACTGATTGTTAAAAGTACTAAACTGAAAGAAGATCATACTGTTGGGTTTTGGTGGTTAAACCAAATGTTCCCATTTCATATTACAATAATCTTGTGTTTGAAACAATGATTATGTGGATTAAAAGCATTCCATCAGGTTTGGAAAGAATGACTAGTTGCGTTACAAGTGTGATCAGTTTGGAACTTTGTACTAATAGTTTTGAAAATGTACACCTTACTTACAATAGTACCAAAGCGCATAAAAAAAACTGTAACCATTAAGATCAGTTGGATTAAGTGTTGGTCAAATGTGTTGACACAAGATTTCCAGTGCAAAACTCAACCGTTGGAAATGCATGGATGCATTGATTGATTTTACAATGTGGAAACAAATTCATATTTTTGTCAGTTTGCAGTAGGCCTACTGGTCTTTTGTATTGAATTTGGTCAATATATTCAAATACTTTACTCTAACAATATCTCTGAAAAAATCAAGCATTAACCATTAAGCATTAGCTTAATGGTTCGCTGAACCATTAATGGCTCGCCGAAGTCTTGAGCACACCCATTACTGTAAACAAAATAAACAAGATGAAGGGATGAGTCGTGTCTTAGCCTGTAAGTCCAGTTTCTTTCCTGGACAAAAAAACATTATTGTAGAACAGACTAGACCAGCACAGAATCAACAGTAATGGCACACACTCGGACCAGCTACCCTCCAGCTACACCACACCTTTACGTTAAGTCTCCTCAGACACACACCCACTCTTACACCCACTCTCGCTCACACACACACTCACACTTTCACTCATACACATACACTCTCGCTCATACTCATACACACACTCTCACTCATACACACACACTCTCAATCATACACACACACTCTCGCTCATACACACACACTCAGACAGACTCTCACTCATACACATACTCTCTCGCTCATACACACACACTCTCACTCATACACACATACATTAGTACCCACTACAGTTGCCATACATCATAGTCCCAGTAAGGGCGAGTCAGGTGACAGGAACATGAAGCTGTTTCTCCTTCCTGTGGCCCAGGGCTGGGAGACTCATTAGCTGGTGTAGACCTCTGCCTTCTGCTCTGCCACACTGGGTCAGAATGGTAATTAGACTCCAGGTGTTTGAGAAACAGTGAGACTCCAGATGTTTAAAGAGCCTTGAACTGAGGGTCTGTGGATCACTGAGGACAGCTGGAGGGCTGGAGATCCATGGGTTCTACACTGGAAAAACCCTCTCAAATCAGAGGTTCCTTAAACTGTAGAACCCTTTTTGGATCAGAAGAACCTTTAACTGTTCTGAATAGCATGTTGCAGTAAGGAGGTGGAGATGAATGTACCTCGCCGCCTAAAGTTCCATTTAGAAACAGAGGGTCCTAAAATGTTTCAGAAGCGGTCTTTTATGGATACCTATGTTTCTACTGAACATCTGTTGCATGCTAGATTTTATAGCAACAGTTCCGACTAAATGAGTGCTGGTATTTTAGCAATACCAATACTGGTACTTACTAACTAAACATGTGCCAGTAAGTGTCCATTAACAACCATTAGACTTCGCACCACGACAATAATGGACGTATTTCCACCAAATAACGTTCAATTAAAATGATGAATCGTCGTCAGGAGAGGACCATGTGGAGATACCTCTACTGATACATATGACATCAGCCGACCTAGACAAAGTAGAGAAGAGCCTCCATGAAGCTAACACTGGGAGCCCAGTCCCAGTCCAGTGGTGGAACGATTTTGTGCTGGCAGAGCCAAATAAATGACCAAACAAATCAATCATAATCTGTGGTCGCTTTGTGTGTATAAAAGCAACATCCCACTCGATGTTATGCGTTACTGGCCTCGTAGCTATGACCGAATTACAGCCATGCTGACAGTCAGCAATCACCCACTCCCTGTCATCTGCTTAAGTACAGAGTTTAGGAGGCTGAGTGCGTACTGTTAAGCCTTTCTATCTCTACATCAATTTATTTACACACGCATACGTATTTTTTGACTGTATCAGTCTGTGTCTTGGCGTGGAGGGGTGAGGAGGTGCGAGGGGCTTGTTGCGTCTCTGTGAGAGTGAAGCAGCAACGAAGACAGACAGCAGCGATACAGCGCTCCTTATCCCCTCTCCGGCCAGCTCTGCATATATGGACGACTGCACATCAGCACTGCTGACGACACACACAATACACGAGTGCATGTGTAAGCACACTCACGCACGCTGAGAACTCAGTGAGAAGGGCGCACACACGCGTGCACGCACACATTGGTGCACACACATACATACGTGCACACACACACCTACACAGACCTACACGTGCACACACATATATGCATTCGTGCACAATTGAACACATACGTGCACACAGACACACACACACAGAAATGGGCAGATGACCCTCGGGTAACTGCTCTTATCAGTATAAGCCCTCCCAGTCCACAGGATAAGCAGTAGGAAGTACTGGAACACGCAATTTGTATAGATTTCTAGAAAATGTACAGCTCATGCATTTCATATTTGAGTCCCAAGGCTGGAGTTACAGTAAAGTAGTGTTGGCTGAGTGAGCAACCTCACTCATTGGTCAGAACCCATTTTGGAGACTCTTCCTGTTATTTGATGCTCTCCTCTGCTCTCCTGTGGAAGGGAATATGCAACGTTTTCACTGCGTACCAGACTGTGGATGAAATGGGACAACTGAAATCCGGTTTCTCAGTCACTCACAGTAAATCCCACATGTGCGGAACCCACCAAACCATCACAGTCGTTTTTGTAAACACACAAATCCTTCCGCCTCTCCCGACCCAGAGCAGCAGAGAGAGAAAGGAAGGGAAAGAGGGAGAGGGAGAGGACTCAAAAAAGACAGACCTATGTGGCAGACAAAGGCAGGGAAATATCTAAACACCCATTGTCTAGCCCAATCAAACCCTTTAGGGTATCTGCTTCACGTACAGTTGAGACTGTGTGTACTGTGTGTGTACTGTATGTCTGTGTGTGTATTATATGTGTGTGTGTGTGTGTACTGTATATCTGTGTGTGTGTACAGTATGTCTCTGTGTGTGTGTGTGTGTGTGTGTACTGTCTGTGTGTGTTTGTGTGTTCTGTCTGTGTGTGAGTGTGTGACAGAGAGAGGGAGATCGCACGTGTGCTTGAGCATTCGCGTGTGTGTTGAGTGTAGTTCTCAGGGTCTGCTAAAATGAAGATAAGCCAGTTGGCCCTCTTAAGGCACAACACTAAAAGACTGTTAGGTAAAAGTAATCAGGCTGTTTGTCCCTCAGCCAGCTTGGCAAGCCTCTCTCCCCGTACAGAAAAGGATTCTCTTGTTGATGCCTTGTGCCTGTCATCATTAAAAAACTACAGTAGCAGCAGGTGTTTAATTACGAAAGACAACGTGAAGCTAACATGGCACGGCTGACACTGTTGGTCTCGCTCTCGCGCAGACTAACAACGTGCTAGAGACGTTCTGGAGATGTTCTGCAAAAGTATGCACCCCGAACAATATGCTCTCCAGCTTCTAACCTCTCCTTCTCTTCTCTCCTCCCCTTCACAGTCTCCAGATGTCCTCATGTGGATGCCATCAAGGTCAGTGTGAGAAGACCCTGAGATTTCCTGACTCTCCTCATCCTTCTCGTCATCCCTCAAGATCTCCCTCACATCCCTCATCCTCCATCCATCATTCTCCCGACCTCCTCCACTCCATCTCTCGACTTTTCCCACCACCTCGGAAACCTTGAAAGAGAGGAGGGAGAGAAATCGAGAGAGAAAGAGAGAGAGACAGTGTGAGAAAAAGAGAGGCAGAGAGAGAGAAATCAAGAGGCGATAGAGTCCTCAGTAGTCCCTTCTGGTAGTGTGTTGAACCCTGATGACCTCGGATCCCTCTGTCACTCTTTCTTCTGCATGCCGGGCAAGTGACACCCTTCCAGGACGAGAAGAGCTGCAGCCGAACATGTCACCTGTCCCTCCTCAGTGCCTGATGTCATACTGACTTTTATACGGAATGATGCTTTAGTGAATGATGGTTATAGCCCGGAGTGAGCGAGAAAGAGATACTAAGAGAGGAGAGGGGGGGGGGGATTCTGGACAGCGAGAGAGTGGAGGGTGGAGAGAAAGTGAGGGAGAGGGGTGGGGAAAGGAGGAGATGATGTACTTCGCAAGGAAAGAGAGGGGAGGGAGATACTGTACAGGGATATAAAGGAGGGGGAGGGAGAGAGAAAAGGGAGAGATATAGAGAGGGTGAGAGAGAGAGGGGGGGAGTGAGGGAGGGAGGGAGGGAGGGATGGAGAGAGAGAGAGAGAGAGAGAGAGAGAGAGAGAGAGAGAGAGAGAGAGAGAGAGAGAGAGAGAGAGAGAGAGAGAGAGAGAGAGAGGGGATATTTTAATATTGAGAGTGGATGTTGAGTGGACAGAGCCGAGGGGAGGAGATGGATTGGAGACATGGCCTCAGAGAAGCCAGGACGGTTATTGAACCCAGAGCTCATTACAGCCCAGTTCTGTTGTTCATCTACTGAGGGCCTCTGTGAGGGGAGACAGGCACTCTGATTGGCCATTAAATCCAATCCACAGCTGGGCTAATCTCCTGTCAGAAGAGACCATTAGAATTAGACTAAGAATCAGATGACATTGTGGGTACAGGAAGAGGAAGATGTGAAAGAATCCGGCTGGATGTTTTTTTGGACTGTAAGTGAGGATGTAAAAGGACCATGGATAGAGAGGAGGAGATGGCTAGTGTGGCTTTAGAATCTACTCCTTTCAGCCCCATACCCCCTAAACTAACAATATATCCCTCACTCCTCAACCTTCATCCCTTCCTTCCTTCTCCCCACCTCTCACCCCTTTCCCTCATTCCACCCCTCTCCCCCTCCCACACACATACACACACGCCTACACACACAGACCCCAACACACGAGACAGAGAGGTTAAAGCGTCCATGTTTAAATGGGTTTGTTTCAGACCACAGAGGTAAGATGAGGCCTGTAATACTTTACAAGGTAGGGCTTATTCCTCTACGCCTCAGGATTTGTTTCCCGTCTAGTCACTTCCTGTCTCAGTGGTTTAATACAGACAGATAGGGAAGACGGAGGGGACACACATGCACATCCAGCACCCTGACAGTCCCCTCGGAGGTTGACAGAGCTGGCTTTGGCGTTCCTGTGTGAGCGAGGCTTTACCCTGCTGCTTCCTGACAGGCAGTGCTAACAACGTCAACACACAATGGACGACTGGGGCTATGGCAGGCCCAACGCAGGGGAGGGGGGAGAGAGAGAGGGGGGAGGGCGGAGAGAGGGGGGAGGGAGAGGGGAAGGGGGCGAGAGGGGGGAGAGAGAGGAGGGAGGGAGGGGGGGAGAGGGGGGAGGGGGGTGGAGAATGGGGAGAGAGAGGGGGGAGAGAGATAGGGGTATGGAGGGAAATGAGAGGGGGGGGGGGGGGGGGGTTAAGAGAGGGGGGAGCTGGATTCGATCGGACTGGACTGGTCTAGGCTGAGCTGGGCTGGACTAGGCTGAGCTGGTCTGGGTTGGAATATGACACTGTGGTCCAGTTTTGGCTCAGCACCAGCTGAGACCAGTCACCGCTGCAGAACTCTGCCGATGATATATGAGACACGAGCAACAATCTCTCTACTTCTCTCTCTCTCCCACTCTCTACCTCTCTCTCTACCTTTGAGGCTCTAGTGTTACATTGGTCACCTGGGGGTGCTTTTTGTGTTAATTTGTAGTATATTAGTTTACTATCCTGCTTCAATGTAATTGTGTCATTTCTGTAATGGGATGTAACTGGTTGCCATATGGCTAGTAGTTTAAACTAACCAATTAAAGGTTTTCAGAAATCTAGATCTTTTTAACTTACCTCTCTCTCTCTCTTTCTCTGCCTCTCTATCTCTCTCTGTCTCCCTCTCCTCACACCTTACCCTCTTCTACAGTAGATAATGCTGGGACCACCGTGTAAAAAGCAATATATTATTCTATTCTGGGTGACAACAGGGAGAGAAGAGGAGGAGAGGATGGAAGGATTACAGGGAGGAGCGCGATGATGAGAAATCTAATTTAAGCAGTTATAAAACGTGAACACGAGCATGTCAGAGAGAAGCTTTATGGATGGTCGGGTGGATGGTTGGATGAGTGGATGGATGGAGCGACTGACGGATGGATGGATGGATGGACTGATCTTAGAGGGTAAAAAGTCTGCCTCACGTAAGAGCGGAAAATAAATGGATTCGTAATGAGAGAGAAAGATACAGGGAAAGAGATAACCAAATAGAAAAAAGATTATGGCGATTACATGAAATTAAAGGGAGCAGCATGGTTCCAGAGAAAGATATGCTGAGATTGGAGATAATGAACTGAATGTGCAGGATCTCCTACAGGCCCCATCGACCACTGTGCTGAGAGCTGACAATCATCACAGCTTCAGCCTTAATGAAATGTACAGTCTGGGTACAAGGAATCAGATGAGCCCTCCTCCACCTCCCGGCCCACAGAGTTGAGGGGAGACAGGTAGCATGAAGACCATTATCCTGGAGACCAACCCTGGTTTTGATTGGCTGCACTGCTTGTTCCATCATTTGGATAACTTCAATCATTTGTCGTTAAGATTAACAACGCTGGGCGGAGCACCACAAGGAAGGGTTGCCAGGCAACGAAACAGTGGTCACAGTTCTTAGTTGGTTGTGAGTCTGTGTAAATAATCCTAAAGAAATTAACTTAATACAAAGAACAAATGGATCATATATGCTATATATACAAGATGTGTTCACAGTAACTATTACAGGATTGCAATGCTTTGTAGTATTGTGGCAGGTTTTGAATCCCTTCTTGTCTAAAAGCTGGTACAACAGTCGCAGTAGGGCGCGCCATGAAAGTCCTCTATATTTACTTATTTATAGTATTTATTTATTTAGGGTCCAGACTTGCTTTCTACCTGTTTTTGTCATGGATGTGCCCCCTTCAGCTCGTTTTTGCTGCTGATGAAATTTCCTATGGAGGATCTAAAAAGTTATTTTATTTTTCCTTGCTGTCTGTATATACAGTGCCCTCCAAAAGTATTGGAACAGTGAGGCCAATTCCTTTATTTTTGCTGTAGACTGAAAACATTTGGGCTTGACATCAAACGATGAATGTGAAACCAGAGATCAACGTTTCAGCTTTTATTTCCAGGTATTTACATCAGGATCTGATGCACAAATTAGAAAATATCACCTTTTTGTTCGAACCCACCCATTTGTCACGTGAGCAAAAGTATTGGAACATATGACTGACAGGTGTGTTTTGTTGCCCAGGTGTGTCCTATTACATACATTATTCAATCAATAAATACCACTGAATGTCTACAGTCAGGTTCAGATTGGGTAAGATAGGTTTTGTCTATGCAGACTGTATTCAGAGGTGAAAACAACATGAAAACCGGAGCGCTGTCTTTGGGTGAAAAACAAGCAATTGTGAGTCTTAGAGAAGATGGAAAATCAATCAGAGCCATTGCAGAAACATTGGCCATAGCCAGTACAACCATTTGGAATGTCCTGAAGAAGAAGAAAACTACTGGTGTACTAAGTAACAGACGTCGAACAGGTAGACCAAGGAAAACATCAGCAGTTGATGACAGAAACATTGTGAGAGCTGTAAAGAAAGACCCTAAAACAACTGTTAGTGAGATCAGCAACAACCTCCAGATGGCAGGAGTGAAGGTATCACTATCTACTGTTCGCAGAAGACTTCATGAACAAAAGTACAAGGGCTACACCAGAAGATGCAAACCACTCATTAGCAAGAAGAATAGGAAGGCCAGGCTGGAATTTGCCAAAAAGTACAGAGATGAACCTCAAAAATTCTGGGACAAAGTTTTATAGACTGATGAGACAAAGATTAACTTTTACCAAAGTGATGGAAAGGCTAAAGTTTGGAGAAAGAAAGGAACTGCTCATGATCCCAAACACACAAGCTCATCTGTGAAACACGGTGGAGGTAATGTCATGGCTTGGGCTTGCATGGCTTCTTCTAGGACGGGCTCATTAATCTTCATTGAGGATGTAACACATGATGGCAGCAGCAAAATGAACTCGGAAGTCTACAGAAACATTTTGTCTGCCAATTTAAGGAAAGATGCAACCAAACTGATTGGCAGAGCCTTCATCATGCAGCAAGATAACGACCCAAAACACACTGCCAAAACAACAAAGGAGTTCATCAGGGGCAAGAAATGGAAGGTATTAGACTGGCCAAGTCAATCTCCAGACTTAAACCCTATAGAGCATGCATTTTACCTGCTTAAGAGGAGACTGAAGGGAGGAACCCCACAAAACAAACAACAACTGAAAGAGGCTGCAGTGAAAGCCTGGGAAAGCATCAAAAAGGAAGAATGCAAAAGTTTGGTGACGTCAATGGGTCACAGACTTGCTGCAGTTATTGAAAGCAAAGGATTTGCAACTAAATATTAAGTCTTATTCACTTAAATATGTTTTAAGTATATCTGTTCCAATACTTTTGCTCACATGACAAATGGGTGGATTCAAACAAAATGTGATATTTTCTTAGTTGTGCATCAGATCCTGATGTAAATACCTGGAAATAAAAGCTGAAACGTTGATCTCTGGTCTCACGTTCATTATTTGATGTCAAGCCCAAATGTTTTCAGTCTACAGCAAAAATAAAGGAATTCGCCTCACTGTTCCAATACTTTTGGAGGGCACTGTATATATATACTGTATCTATGGACTGCATTTACCTAACTTTCTCTCTCTCTCTAGTCCTCTTTGAGTTTGGGCTGGGCACCAGCATAAATCTATTCATTGACATTAATGTACAGACAAGTACACACTCACACAGACAAACAGACAGTATATTTACAGTAGTGTTACACTTCTGGTCTTGCTCCTTACTCCAGAGTGCCAGACACTAGCATAGATCATTCTCTCCATTTCTCTTGCTAGTCCACGGCCGTCCCCATCCTCTCTCCCGCCCTCTCTCTTTCTCTCTTTCTCCTTCTCTTTCCCTCTTCACCCTCCCCTCTCCACCTCTCTTGTTGTTCCACTAAAACCCATGACGGACCGCCGCCTCTCACTCTCCTGCTTTATCGCTCCATCTCTCTCTGTCCCTCCATACCTCCCTCTCTCCACCTCTCTCTTTGTCCCAGAAAGACCTATGGGGAGAAACAAGTGCGAGGGGCGTGTGTTTCTCCATCTCCCCAGTGGCGAGGCTGGGCCAAGCGGTCGTTAGCGCCAGCAGTGATGTATCATGGGTAATCGCTAACGCAGTTTGTTGTGATTAATTGATACCAATCGCAAACACGGTCTGCAGTGATGGATCTCAACTGCAGCTCCGACACACAGGGAGAGAAGATCAGACACAAATATCTGAGGGGGGCCCTCAAACCTCCAAGCTGTTCCATCTGGTGGGACGGCAGCAGACAAGGAGAAGGAAGGTGAGGCGAACAGCAGAATAGAGGAGAGCAGAGGGAAGGAAAGGTGAGTGGAGGGGAAGAATAGAGGAGAGAAGAAGAGAAGAAGCGAGACAAGCGATGAGAAGAAAAGAGAGGGGCTGGAAGAGGAGAGGAAAGGAGAAGCATCCCTCTTTGTTTGTCGATGAAGACGCTGACAGTTTGAGGTGGGGACTTTGTAATCGATTGCTTGCAGCGAACAACTTCAAACTGCAAGTGACTTCCTTGAGTCTTCATGTCCCCCATAGGAGAGAGGAGAGACAGGGTGTCTGTCATGATTGGCTGGTTTCCAGAGCAGTCCTGAAGGTGTCCTCTGGGTTCTGGACCATCAGTCATTGCTCCACTTGCTCTTCACCATCAGTCTCCTCTGCAGGTAGACAGTCGTGGCGACCTCCTCCTGTTAATCCTGCTACACCTCCTCTTCCTGTCAATCATCCTGCTCACACTTATTCTCCTGTTCCCCATACTCTTCCTGCTCTGTCTTCTCCTCCTGCTAATCCTTCTCCTCTTTCTCCTCCTCCTTCCCCCCCCCCTCCTTCTCGGTCTTCTCCTAGTCCCACTGCTCCTAATCCTACTCCTCCTGTTCCCAGACTCTCGGCTGAGTGACAGTTCCCTCACTGAGGGGTGTGGTAGTCTCTCTCCCCTGATCTAATGTACGCCCCCCCCACTCACACGCCCCCTCCCCCCAAGCACAGAACCCCAAAGGAGAACCAAAATCCCATCATCTCTCTCTGTCATCACGGCGTCCCTCCACATTAGCATAATATTCCCATTCCCATGCTGCCTCACTCCTCCTGTATCAGACAAACTATGCCGGGAATTTTTCGTTCTCTCAGGTTAAAATATATATTTGCGTATATAGCTCTTTCTTTCCCTTTCTCTTTCTCTCTCTCTCTTCCCTTGCTTTCCATCTCCCTAAGCAATATCTGTGTCTCTTTGCATGTTCTCCAGAGCTAGCTCCTCCATTAGATTAATGAAATGAGTGAGGAAACAAAAGACGAGAGACACAGAGAGAGAAACAGACAGACGCAGAGAGAGACGGACAAAGATGGAGTAAGCAAGCACGGAGACAGTAGGAGATAGAGAGTATTACAGAGGACGACAGAGAGAGAGAGTTTGGGGGAGAGAGAGTTAGGAGCAGTGGAGCGTCACAGTGTGCGTTTACAAGGCTGGGTGGTCACAGCTACTTATCAACATGATGGAGATGTGTTCAGTTGTTTCAGATGGAGTCAGGTGGCTGAGCGGTGAGGGAACCGGGCTAGTAATCAGAAGGTTGCCAGTTCAATTCCTGGCTGTGCCAAATGACGTTGTGTCCTTGGGCAAGGCACTTCACCTTACTTGCCTCGGGGAGAATGTCCCTGTACTTACTGTAAGTCGCTCTGGATAAGAGCGTCTGCTAAATGACTAAATGTAAATGTTCAGATGAAACCACGAGTTGAGGGAGGGATGGGTGTTGGAATGGGAATGTACTAGGAGCGGATGTGAAATCTAGCCATCGAAAGGGGCTCAGTTCCACACCTCCATCCATCACCATGTAGGCTTGATGACGCCCTGTCTTAGATTTGTGAATTGTTCATTAATCTCTCATGACAGAGTTGGTATCATCTACACGTCAATTCATCTATTACAGCCAGAGGTAGGGCAGGAATTGAGGACCCCATGTAAAAATATGCACCCTTCAATTAATTTAGATTGCTGGTGCCTGTTTGGCTTCGGTTATCAAGTCTTATCAGGGCGTCATTTAAGATGGGGGTCGTGGAATCACTGCTCATCTTGCTCCCATCATACCACACCCCCGCCGTATGTTGCAGATGGAAATGAATGGCAGAGCTAATCTTTCATTTACATTTTTGTTCCAATTGCTTAAGCACAATTTTGGAAACAGGGCTCACTTTGTCAAAACACAACACACGATTCACACAACTAGACACACAAGTAGCAGAACACCTCTAATCTTTTCCAAAATGAAACACTTCGCTCAAAACGATACAATCATGTATAAAACCCCATTTCTGTCACCGTATGCCACACACATGGTTCATAAAATTGGACTCTGTTTGAACCTGTTACACACCGTAGTGCAACATTTAAAACACTTTTACACTAACTATTCTTTTCTAATGAACCTGCTTGATTTTGTCAGAGATATTTTTCCAGTAGAGTACGTACAAGTACATGAATATGTTGACCAAACACAACCCACAAGACAAGTACTGCACACTGATGAAAATATTTACAGTATTTTTTCCACATTGTCTACGTAAAGGTTGCATTTTGTGCGGAAAATCTGAACATATTTCAAATAAAATACTGTAGTAGGCTACATAGTAGTCTGTAAACACAGCAAATACATTTGTGGAGACAAAAGAAAGAATACAGCAAATGAAATACAGTACATTATTTCAATCATGGACTGCAGTGAATATGTACAAAAAAGTACTGATGTAGTGCATATAGCTGTAGCTACATGTAACTACATTTTACTGTACTGTACTGTGACAGTAGAGAATAGTAGTTTTCACCTGTGCTCTTGTCGAAATGTCCAAATGACTGTTGCAACAGTATATCTGCTGAGGTTGGGCTGAACTCTCTGTCCAGCCTCTCTTTGTGTTGCCCCACGGCTCACAACATGGTCAACCAATGTTCAATGTTGTTTGAATTTCATTAGATACTGTAAATGTGTCCCTATTCTTCCACGGCCTCCAGGTCTACCGCTCCCTCTCCCTACCTTCCTCCATGGGCTCCCCCTCTCATCCTCCCTCTTCCTGTACCTGCAACCTGCCTCCCATTTTTGATGAGGACAGGTACACTGACCTGTTGCCTTTTTATAGTGCTTACACCTGATTGGTTTGTTTACAGTTTAGCACTTTAGTGATGCCCGTATTTGATCCATCTGTTCACGTGTGGCATTTTACAAGGCAGTGTCTAAAAAAGGCAATGAAGTGATATAATCTTATATTTAAAAAAGGCAATGAAGTGACGTAATCTTACTATAATGTTCTATAATGTGCCTAATGTAGAGAAGTGTTAAGTGATTTGCAAAACACTGTGTGTAGTATTTAGCAAATAGTGTGAGGATGAGAAAGTGCTTATAGTTGTGCAGGTCTGGCCTTCTGTTGTGCTCTTTGAGTGTCATGTTTCACTAACTGTGTGTTATTTGACATTTTTGTGTTTAAGCAATTGGAAAAAAACTGTAAAGACCACTGCCACCATGTAAACTTATGACTCTCTCTAGTGGCCGCAGGGAGAATTGCATCATTGTGGCGCCGTTAGTGATGAATGTGCAAACAAATTCTTATCATGAATTTTGGTGTTATGAAGTATATGAAGTTATAAAATATGACTACATTGGTCGAGATATAGATGAAGTGTTTCCGGAGTGGATCGAGCCGTAATTACAGTAATAGCGAGAGCGGACTAAGTCATTAGGCGAGTCCAGGGCTCTCAAATTGTATCAAAACATTTGGCGTGAGATTACCATTCCTGTCAACGTTTGGGTACTACTACATTTGGAGGGGGGGTAGGAGCGGTTGCTGGTGTTTCTGATTGGCTGGTAGGTGGCATTCAACTGCATAACTCTAGACAGCTCAACTCGGCAGAAAACTTACCTCCGTATGCCTGCTCCTCGTCTCTCCTCGTGGTCGTAATTGTATAACGGGACATGTTACCCTTAAATACATATAAGGTGTTAAATTTGATCGTGTGAAATGGTTGAATGATTTAAGAGCGCTGCTAGTCATTCAGTCCAGTTTTAACAATTTAGCAGCTCGAGGCGTCACTGATACCTCCACAAGCCAACAGGTGGCAGTAATGTTCTATGATGAGAGAAGAGTCGGTCCAGAGGCATGGAGAGGGCTACGGCCAGGGCAAAGGAGGAGATAATACATTTTTCGTTTTTATTTCCAAGCATCCCATTGGTTGGACGTTTTTGGGTGGTCTTCCTCCAAAACAACTTTTCCATATAAAACCCATGTAGAAGCGCTTCTCTCATTCTTAAGAAGTTGCGTTTTCCCCCAAACTCAAGGAATTATTGTATTGAGAGATCATTTTCAGATTGGATTAACACTTTTGGAATATCATCACTAAAATCAATACAACTGCCTTTTATAACATACTCTGCCAAAACGCAGTCAACTGATCTAAATCAACTAGTATTTGGTGCTTTTGGGGGATTCTTTTTTCATACTTTAACCCGGGATTATTTGACTCATGGCGAACTCCTGTCTTCAGATGTGCGGTTTTCTGCTCAGCTTCGTTGGCTGGGTGGGCATCCTGATCGCCACGGCCACCAACGACTGGGTGGTGACGTGTAAATACGGCATGAACACCTGTAAGAAGATGGACGAACTGGGAGCCAAAGGCCTATGGGCCGAGTGCGTCATCTCCACAGCCCTGTACCACTGTATATCTCTGACCCAAATCCTGGAGCTGCCAGGTAAACCTAGACTAGAAACGTATCTTCTTGTTGTCTTTAGTCTTTTCTTCCAGTAATTTCTTTAAACATCTTGAGTACGGAAAACGTTTATGCACTGTAACAAATCATTTTTTATTTTTTGTGTGTCGTCAAAAATCGTTCATCTTTAATAATAAAAGAAGCTTGGAAGCTTCTCTCTCCTGTCCACAGAAATTAACATTGTATTTGACCACTTTAAAGAAATTGCCCTAACGCTTTCAGTGTATTTGTGTGTATGTGTTTGTCTGTCTATGTGCGCATGTGTGTGTATACGAATGTGTTTCTGTGTATACGTGCGTGTGTCTGTGTAAAAATCTGTGTGCGCGTGTGTGTGTTTATGTGTGTGTTCAGCGTACATTCAGACGTCGAGAGCTCTGATGATCACGGGCTCTATCCTGGGTCTGCCCGCAGTGGGTCTTGTCCTCATGTCCATGCCCTGCATCAACCTGGGCGGAGAGCCGGAGAGCGCTAAGAACAAGCGCTCTGTCCTGGGGGGCGTCCTGCTGCTCCTCGTAGGTAAGACACTGAAACCCTCCACCCACTTAGCTACAGCTGACCCCTTAGCTTAGCTACTGAACTAGGCAACTGATCCCTCAGCCTATTTAATAAACCAGGTAACTGCCCCCATAACCTTGCTTCCAAACTGGGTAATTGTCTCCATAGCATAGCTACTAAACTTGTTAGTGGACCAAACAACCTAACAATTCTAGGGACTAGACCCACAACTTGTTGAAACTATTTTGCCCTCCACACAATATTGCACAGTCAATACTTAACTCCATACTGCTTTAATACTTTACACCATGGGCGTATCTAGCAAAAGTTTCATTAGCCCCCCCCCCCCCCCCTCTCCCCCTCAAAAATGTCTTCTGAGGGAACACGCCCCCAGACCCCTCTAGTTTTGCTGGGTCACAGGAAAAGTAATAGGTTTTATCTAGGGGCTTAGCCCCCCCAAAAGTGGGAACCTAGATTCGCCCCAGCTTTGCACTCTGTTCCATGTATGTATATAAATTGTTCATAATATGAACCTAATCTAGGTTAGTTAGCCGTTGGATGAGTGTTAACCTCCCAGACAGGAAACCAAAACCTCATGCCCAGCCCATGACCCAGCACCACCTTGCTGAAACCCTGGACCACCAGCTCTAGTCCTTATGATGTGCTGAGAGCAGAGGATACAAAACATGACTGTCTTCCTCCCTAGAGTGTTTGGAAAAACACATACACACAGTGTACACATGCACTCACACACACACACGCACACCGACACACACAGTTCCTGTCAGTGGATCCTCCCCACCCTCTGAGTCCAGCGTGCATTCCTCCCCTCCCACCTCCTCCACACCCTCTCTATTCCCGTTCACAGTGGAACTTCAGCTGCTGCCCTACCCCTCTGCTAGCGTGTGTGTGTGTGACTGTGTGTGTGTGCATGTGTGCGTGTTATTTATATCTGACGGTTTTCCAACATCTATAGCCCACACACTGGCCATGAAAAACGATGTAAAAAAAGTGTGATCACGTTTCTATCTATATCCTCTCCATTTGTATGCAATGTCTTACTTCACAGTGGGAAACACAAAATGCAAAGAAAAAAAGATTCTATGTGATTGTGAGAGAATTTGTTAGTGATCTGTGTACAGTGTGTACACAGATCACTCTCTCTCTCTCTCTCTCTCTCTCTCTCTCTCTCTCTCTCTCTCTCTCTCTCTCTCTCTCTCTCTCTCTCTCTCTCTCTCTCTCCTCTCTCTCTCTCTCTCTCTCTCTCTCTCTCTCTCTCTCTCTCTCTCTCTCATATGTATCTGTGTGTGTGTGCATGTCTGCAAATGCTTGGTGTAGGTGTGCTCTAACCGTGCACCCCCCCTCTCTACCCCCCCGCCCCCCCCAGCCATGTGTGGGATCATTTCGACCGTGTGGTTCCCCATCGGAGCCCACCAGGAGCAGGGCCTCATGTCGTTCGGCTTCTCCCTGTACGCCGGCTGGGTGGGGGCCGCCCTCTGCCTGCTGGGGGGCTCCCTCCTCACCTGCTGCTCCTCAGAGTCCCAGCACCCCTACCAGGACAACGGACCTTTCTACTACTCGAAACAGGGGGGGCCAAACCAGCCCCCTCCCTCCTCCAACCATGCCAAGAGCGCCCACGTCTGAGGTTGAGGCCCCACGACAAGCTTAGCCAACTAGCCAAGACACACACACACACACTTATTGGGAAGCTCTATTTCAAACCACAATGAATGGTTTTTGTACAGCTGAGCTAATCTCCCAGCATCCTTTGCAGGGGGGTGGGGCACAGACTCGACCCCAGGTTAAGTAATTAGATAGGCGCCCGAGGTGACGCCTGCAGACAAACCAGGGGTCCTACCCACATGCCCTGCCCTGCTGGACTTTTTAACTGAGCTTTGTTTTTAATCGTTTTTTCTTAAATTTTATATTCTTCAATGTTATTTTGCTTTTTTTTTCCAACATAAAGATGTGTACCTTTTATTTTGGCGTATGTTAAGTGTAACGAATCGGTTATATTTCTTTGAGCATTTCACATGTGTGTAAATAGGACAGGATCATTCGAAACTGAATCAGACCACAGACATGCTAAAGCTTATGAACTGCTAGCACTCTGTGACACCACATTTTAGTTCCCAATCCTGGCAGTGGATGTGAACCACATGCCAATATGTCTTCAATCAGACTGGACCAGCCTATCAGGCAGAGTTGGCTTAGGTGTGGATGTCTGAGTATTCACCGGGGAGGGTATACCATTCTGTCTCATCTGGCAAACCAGAAACAAGGTCCTGACCTTGAACGATTTTTACACAAGCCTGGCCCTTGGTCCCGCTGGTGCTCAGAGACCACAGCACCTCTCTGCGTCACGTATCATCTCTGGACCTCTGCAGTCTTAGCCTCAGTTATTTATTATGACCTATGTGTTCCAGTGTTGTTCCATTCTTGTTCCGTTGACGTACTGTTGTTTGGTTTGATGTAATAAAGATGAGAATACCGACGTAAAGACAGGCGTGCGTGTCTTCAGTGTTTGTGGAAACAGAGTTCCTACTTGGTGAAGGTTGAAAAGAAAAGGATAAGATCAACCGCCAGTTTCTATCTCTTGCTCTCTCCACTCGATTGTCCTCCCTCTGTCCCTTCATCTATCTCCATCTGTATTTCTCCCTCCTCCCCTCTCCCTCTTTGTCTGTCTCTGGTGAAATCATTTAAATTTGACCAACATCCACAGGAAGTTGAGGTGTGTGTGTGTGTGTGTGTGGGGGGGGGGGGGTCATGTACTCTGTAATCCTGGGCTGTGCTCTGCTCAGTCCATCTGGCTCCAGGACCTGTCGGTTATCTCTCTGTAGATAAAGGATGGTGACGTGGACAACTGTGTGTCTGTTTTTAACGAGCTGTGGCACAGCCACCTGCGTGTGTGTTTGTGTGTGTGTGTGAGAGAGAGAGAATCAGATAGCAGCCACTGCATCATTACCAGAATGTTCTATCAGTGTCCTTGTGCTGGATACACCAGAACAGAAGATTCTATCCCCTAACAACACAGTCACACGCTGTCCTGCTCCTACTCCTCCCCACGCACTCCCAGTCTCATTTTCCCTCTTGATATGAGTGCAAATGTGTGAGTGTATCGTGTGAGTGTTTGTGTGTGTATTCCGTATGTGTGTATGCGAGTGTGTTCAAATCCCTGAGTCAATTAACCAGACACAGCAAGGTAAAACAGGAGTCATTCGTTTGGTATTTGCAATAAATATAACTTTCATTTTTGCATGGAAGGCGATATCAACAACGCAGCAGAGAAGTGCACCAAGGAGAAGAGAATCAGACACAAGGAGGAAACCATAGAAAACATCAACATAACAAACCCCATCTACATTATACAACTTTGTACTAAAATATACAGAGGAGAAAGGAACATCCAGGCAGCAAAGAGAGCCAGCAGCCAGCATCAACATGGCTGATAGGCTGGACACCCTGACACACTAGGCCTGGACACAAGCACAGGGGAAGCATGGCGACACCATCTCCCAAGACCAAAGTAACAAATAGTAGCGGTCTTTAAAAGTAATTGTGGCAACATTTGTTATTGTCAGTTGGATAATGTCTTTTTTTTTGTAGAGTTATAATAAAATAGTTTTTTTATATACCTAAAGTAGTCCGCCCTAATTTCTAAACAGTTTAATAGAGTAGAATAAATGGTCTTGGATCCAAAAAAAAGAAAACATCTTAAACTGAGCCTTATCCTTCTAAGTAGACGGAAGTTGTTAAAAAATATACGCCTTCCTGTCACACTTCCCTGTGGTTTGATGACCACACAGGAAGTGAAACAGCAGGTGGGGCTCCGCCTTTCCGGTTTCAAACGTGTGAGGTTGGGAGACAGCTATTGAACAATCCCTTCTTTGTTAAAGTGTTTCTTCTGTTTCACCGTCTCCTATCTATGCTGTCAGGCATCCATCACAGGACTGTGTACTGGGTCAGATTAGGTTTGCTGGGCCTGCTTCTTAAAATACTACAATAAAAACACCCAGTGGTTAACTTACAGTCAGTTAAAGGATCACCCAAATGGTCTGGATCATGTGAACATACGGAATCTAGCGCCTTACCAGGGGTCATGAAGGGTCAACCGTATCGGTGATGAACTCGTTTCTGAGCGAACGCTCCACTGCTTCTCTGTAACCCGCTCAGGTCAGTGGCTGCTCTGTTCTAATGGTGCTCACCTTTGAGAAAGTAAACGATGGTTGTGGGACTTTGGCTTGCTTTGTAAACAGAGGCTGTGGTAGAGGAGGTTGGGGTGGGGGGGTCGATGGTAATGGGGTCACCCCCCAGCCCACCCTCACCCCCTCCTCGAGGCCTGCTACATGGATCACTCTGTCAAACATGCACCCAGGTACCCTAGACGTAGACGTGGACCTGGTTAAAGCACAGAGTTTTGGGTTGGTTCAATAGGGCTAGCCTTTAGCTCAGCGATTGAATTCGGTTTGGAGCTGTCCGTGTTGTTTTTCATGTCTGGTAAGCTGCACCAACTGTACCCTCGTGTCACACGTTCATTAGGCACCCAGGGCCAGGGGTTAAGGGTCAGATGGTTTGGGGTTGGGCGTTGGAGTGAGTTCTATAGTATCCTGCACGGTCAGTCACCACATGCAAGGACAACAGCTGGGATAGAAGCCTCATGCTTGACAGCATGCTACAGTCACCAAACAACCACATGGAGGCACAAAAACCAGAACCACACACACAAACACACACACACAGCCACAAACTTGTGCAGACACACATGCACACAGACACTCATGCACACATGTGCGCGCACCCAAAAATGCACCCAAACAATCCCTCACACAGACACTTGCAAAGACACACACACACAGAAGTTAAAGAGCTAGTTTGACACAAGGGCCATGTCCCTTGTTCATTTTGGCTGAATTATGAATGTAAAGAAGGGATGTTTTGGCTGAGCTGAATGTGTGTGTGTGTGCGCGTGTGTTTGTCTACAGTATGTGAGGATTATATAGGGATTGGCATACGACTTCATACAATCATTCACAGGATAACACAGGCAAGCCCATACCTGAACAGGAATGGGAACTCTGGGAAGTGTAGTTTAAGGGGAAACTGGAGTAGGAGTTGGAGGGCAGGGGTCAGGGGTCAGGGCTAGCGTGGCATCAGTTTAGTGCATTTGACATGTAAGGCTTCCCCAGGAGGGGCCAATGCAGCAGCAGGGGCTGGAGGTTGGGGTGAGGACATGGGCTGGGCTGAGGTTAGAGGCAGGGGCGGGGGGGATGAGGAAGGGGGGGTCGGGGCAGAGGTTATGGGGAGGGCATGGGAGTGCCTAGGGGTTTCCTAGTACAGTCTATGGGGCGCTCTGGAAAGATACGATCACACAGAATTCAACCCACATCCCACAAGCAAAAGGAACAGAGGAGGAGGAGGTGCAGAGGAAGAAGCAAGAAGAACCAATCAGAGAGGAGGATAGGCAACAGAAAACCACACAGAAGAACAGGGCACACAGAACAGCAGACAATTAGCTAGCCATGCAGTTAGCACTTCAAAGTTCCTTCTATCTTTCACTTCGTCTCTCTTTCTCTCCCTCTCTATCTCTCTTCTCTCTCTCCCTCTCTATCTCTCTTATCTCTCTCTCCCTCTCTCCCTCTTTCTCACTCCCCTTCTCTTTGTTTACTCTCTTGTTCTCTTACCTCTATTTTTGGAAAGGTAAAGCTGACAGGTGCAGGTTGTGTGGGTGTCTAGTGTGTACGTGTGTGTGCATATGCTAACTAAGGGACTACCTGGACCAAAAGGTAAGACCAACACAAATGTATGTTTATAGGAAAAGGAGAAGCATAATGGCTACAAACAATCGATATTTTTGCCATTAGTGTACACACACATGCACACACACACATGAAGGCACTATTGCAAGCCCAGTCCAATTACAATTTGTGCCCATCAATGCCCATTTCGTATAGTAAATCATTCATTCAGTGTGTGTATGACTGGTAAGAAAGAGAGAGAGAGAGAGAGAGAGAGAGAGAGAGAGAGAGAGAGAGAGAGAGAGTGAGAGAGAGAGAGAACAAGAAAGAAAGAAAGAAAGAAAGAAAGAAAGAAAGAAAGAAAGAAAGAAAGAAAGAAAGAAAGAAAGAAAGAAAGAAAGAAAGAAAGAAAGAAAGAAAGAGGAGGGGAGGAATGGTACTGTGTATTTTATTTAACACAAACCAACTAGAATTAGAGTTAACTAAAATCTCACTGGACGATTTGGTCACTATTTCAATAGACACACACACACACACCCTCACACATGAATGAACACACACACACACACACACACACACACACACATAGAAACAGTCCATAGAACAGACTATGAGCATTAGCTTCTATAATAGGACTGTTCCACTGTTTAAATAGGCCTGTTCAGCAGTGTCAGTGTGTGTGTGTGTGTGTGTGTATGCAGCTGGTTTCTGTCCATCATAGATAAGAAGAGCAGAGCAGAGCAGCAAATCAGACACCTGGACACAGGAAGTGACCCGGGGCTCAGTGCTTTAACAGCTTCCTGTGTGTGTTGAAACAGGAAGAGGGTTGCTGACTCATCTCATCTTTCTCCTTCACACTGCCCTTTCTCTCTCCCTCTCTTTCTCTCTCTGTTTTCTAGGAATCGAAGAAAAACAGACACTGTGCTGACACTCTGTCAAAGACATTTGAGTTTCAGAGGATCCAGTAAATGGCCAGTAAACTAAACACACTTTCTATCTTTCTTCCTTCCCCTCTCTTTCTCTCTCTGAGAATGGGGCCGATCCTAACTTTGATCTGCTGACAACCTTGTGAGGAACATAGTGACAGGGTGGACAACAACAGGCATTGCTGAACAACCAAACATTCACCAATCAAACAAAATTGGACAATCCAGTCCGAGGGTGAAATCCCCCCCCCCCACACACACACACTCACATACACTCACACACACACACATACACCATCCCCAGGCAGCAAACAGGCAGTACATTCAGGGCAACATCAAGTCAGTCTCTTCAGAAATCCATCGGATCCTCCTCCGCCAGGCCATGATTGGCTATGCTCTTAGCCCCGCCCTTCGGTGCCGTCCCATCCACTCCGGCCTCGTTGGCAGGGGGTGGAGTCAGCCCAGATCCCCCCTCGGGGGCCCCCCAGGCGTCGTTGGTAGGGGGGTAGAAGTCGTCGTCGAAGCCGGTGAATCCCTCGTCCACGCCCTGGTCGTAGCGCTGGTAGGTGGAGGCGTGGACCTCCTGTTGCCTGGCTGAGATCTCCAGAGTACTGTTCCACATGCCGTAGCCAAAGTAGATAAGCACACCTGGAGACACACACACACACACACACTGTTTGACCTTCTGTGTCCATACCCTAGCACACACACTTGAACCTTGTGAACAGTCGGTGGAAATAAAACATGCTCTTCCCACTCAGACGGAGTCAGAGTGTGGTTCCTTCTCCCCAGGGAGAAGAAAGGCAGCCAGAATCTTCTCCTACGATCCCACTCACATGGCAACTAACACCCCAGAGAACTCCAACCCACTGGAAGAGGGAAAAAAATGCCCAGAATCTTCTACTCCTACGTTCTGAAGAGTCCAGTCAGTTTGCTTATTTTACATTGCGCAACAATAAAAAAGAAAACCATTAAAAGCATGAGAAAACAAGGTGTTGTTGAGTAATTAGTAGAAGACAAAGTAGAATAAGAAAGCAGTACAGGTAAGTAGTACAACAAGTAAAATAGCTAGTAGTAGTACACTACTAAATAAGTGGTGGTAGTAGTACTAGACTATTGGTAGTAGTTACGTAGAATAAGAAGTACTAAAATAGCACAAGAAGAATATCCAATCAAAAGGGGGCTCTTTCTCTCACCCACAAGGCACCACACGGCGAAACGAATCCAGGTGATGGCGGACAGCTTGAGCATGAGGTAAATGTTGACGAGCATGGCGGAGGCGGGGACGAAAGGAACGCAGGGGGCCATGTATGGTAGACGCTTGGGGTTCTCCGGCTGCTGGAGGATGATGACGACCAGCAGGGCGATGAAGATGATGAGGAAAACCAGCAAGAAAACCGCCCACCAGCGACCCTCACCTATGTAGCCCGCCCCTGTAGAGAGGAAGTAGACGTGGAGGAGGAAGAGGAGTTAGAAATGAGGAGGAGGAGAAAGGAGGAGCAGGAGGAGGAGGAGCAGGAGGAGGAGGAGAAGGAGCAGGAGGAGGAAGAGGAGTTAGAAATGAGGAAGAGGAGAAGGAGCAGGAGGAGCAGGAGGAGGGGCAGGAGGAGGAGATTTTACTTTCCCTTTTGTGGAATATACACTTTATTAATTTATTTGACAGATGTAGCATTTCAAACAATTGAGTGTTTATTTCGAATGCAGAAGACCAGAAGTCAGTGGTGACAGACAAAGTCTGGGCCATTCCAACCTCCAGGGCTGGTCTCCTTACCGAAGATGATGAAGGAGCAGAAGACGAAGAAGATGATGAATAGCAGAAGCACGCACACGGTCACCGTCTTCCCCGTGACCACGGTGGGCCGGTCCATCTTTCCCGGGAGACCCAATCGGATCCTCAGAGTGTAGTAACGTGGACCAATGAGCTTCTTCAACCGCCGCGAGAACCCGGTTTCCGACTCCTCGGATTCGATGCCCGTCGTCATGTCAACCGTGCCATAATTAGGGTGGCTGGCCGTGTACGCGGTTTTATCGGGTTTGCCGATCAGCATCTCATTGTCGCCTAGCGACGGGAGGTTTTTGGCTCCACATGTGTTCGTGGCCACGCCTCCATACTCATCGGCTTCGCTGATTGGTGAGCAGGCGTCCTTCTCACACTCGGCCAGCACACCTTCCTTCTTCCTGTTGTTCTGTTCCTCGGACAGGAAGTTGACGAAGCCATGGATGTCACTCTCGGGCTGGTAGCGTAGCAGCAGTACACACAGACTAACCTAGACACACAAACACATCAGACCAGATCAGACTAGATCAGAGCAGACCAGACACCAGGCCAGGTCCTCCTCTCTAAGGGGGTGTGTGAGGGGATCAGTGTGAGGCTGGGGCCGTCTCACCAGAGTGTAGGCCAGCAGGGTGCCGATGGACATCATCTCGATCAGGTCTCTCAGGCTGACCAGCAGAGACAGCAGGGCCGCCAGACACCCTGACACCACACACGCCACTGCTGGTGTCTCTGTGTAGGGAGACACGTTGGCCAGGAACCTGCAGACACACACACACAGAGAGACACACACACACAGAGACACACACAGACACCGACACAGAGACACACACACAACGGGACAGAGACAAACACACAAGCACCGACACAGAGACACACACACAGACACACACACAGACACACACAGAGACATACACACACACACACACACAAGAAACAACAACATATAAGAACATTCATCCATTAGCAAGCCTAACAACAAAAACTATGGGAAGGAAGTATGTGTGTGTGTGTGTGCACTGGTGTTCATGTGGTGTGCGTCTTTCAGAGTGTGTGAGACTGTGTGTGTTCATGAGTGTGTGTGTGGAGGGATTCATTTTTCATTTCATTCACTTTAGCAGGTGCTTTTACCGAAGCAAAGCACAGATAGTGCACATAGAAAGTACATTAGAAGATTAAGCATGAGTTCTAATGATTCATTCTACAGTGTTTCGGTGATCAGAGTCAAAGAAAAGTGTGTATTTACTAGCAGCATCACAAAGTAGTCACATCTCAAAGTAGACATGGTGAACGAAAGTAATACGACAATATACATTACTACAATCCTATAATACTACAGTGGAACTACATTACTACAATCCTGTAATAATACAGTGGAACTACATTACTGCAATACTGTAATACTACAGTGGTACTACATTACTGCAATACTGTAATATTACAGTGGAACTACAGTGCAACGAAGGTATGTCAATTTCCTAAGTATGTAGCAACAACAACATCTCGATTACAGTGGCTGATTGATGGTGAACAAAACTAATAGTACTACAGTGCAATACTGTAATAACATCTCACTTACTAAAGTCTTTCAATTATGTCTCAATAACAGTAGTGCCTAGAAAAGTGCTGTCATGCACTTAGTGCGTGTGTCCATGTGTGTGTTGATATTTATGTACACTGTATACTATGAGTGTGTGGTATGAATGCGTGTGGCTGTACGTGTTCGTGTGTGTGCTTGTGAAATTGTGTGTGTGCGTTTGTAAATTTGTGTGTGTTTATATGTGTGTTTATAGGTGTGTGTGTGTTTGTGTGTGTGCGCGTGTGTTTATATCGGGGGGGAAATCGATTCTCATTTGAATTGTGATTCAGTCTTCTAGCGATTCATATCGATTCACAAATATCAAAAATTGAATTTTTTGCAAGTAAAACAATAAATGTCAAGGTGTTGATGCATTGGGATTTCTTTTGTCAAGACTGCCTATCTGCCTTTGACTGCCCATCACAGTCAAATAGAAACAAGTAACACTAAACAGCAAACTGGAATCAAATGTAAGCATATATTACGTAAATCGAAATTTTATTACAAATCAAAAAAGCAGATCGTGAATCGATTTTTAATCGAATCGTGAGCCCAAGAATCGATTAAAATCGAATCGTGAGGTACCAAAAGATTCCCGCCCTAGTTTATATGTGTGTGTTATCAGTGTTGCGAATGTTACTGTAACTCCACTACTTTTGGCGGTAACAAGTAAACTAACCCATTACTTTTTCAATTAAATAACGCAGTTACATTACTGAAATTTAAATGGGCTCGTTACTCGTGACTTTTCATTTGCATGAATTCCCCAATTTCCTGTTTTTAATCTAATTTAAACAAGTTTACGGTGACACAGTGTATGAATGAATCACTCCGCATTTTGCATTTTGTGTCATGGAAATATCGACATTATTTTTCTCTTTTCCAGATCAAGGATAAAAATCTACTGGTAAGTAGTAGTTTGTGTGCAGGTACAAGAACTTCATCCACTGAGAAGAATAGTAATTGACTGACAGGGGCCCCCAAAAATTGAAAAACTAATAGAAATGATCAAAAAATATAAATATGTATTTTCTTTTTCATGGGGCCCAAAATTCCTGGCGCGCCCCTGACTACATCTATATATAACTATCTGTGTGCGTTAATTCTATAATAGAAGCAGGGAATTACAAGTAACGTAAACGTTACTTTCCCTTGTAACTAATTACTTTTCTATGCAGTAACTGGTAAAGTGATGCAGTTACTTCTGAAATAAGCAACTAGTAACTGTAACTAATTACTAATTTTCGGTAACGTTCCCAACACTGGTGTTTATGTGTGCATGTGTTTGTGTGTGTTTATATGTGTGTGTGTGTTCATGTGTGTGTGTGTTCATGTGTGTGCGTGTTCATGTGTGTGTGTGTTCCTGTATGTGTTCATGTGAGTTCATGTGCGCGTTCATATGTGTGTGTGTGTTCATGTGTGCGTGTGTGTTCATGTGTGTGTTCACTCACTTGAAGAGCAGGCCGTCCCCGGCCATGGCGTATATGACCCTGGGCATGGGGAACAGGGAGCCCAGCAGGGACACAGTCAGCCCGGCGATAGAGCCCACAGCCACGATGTACTTGGCAAACAGACAGCCGTGCATGGCAAACATCTCCATCAGTGGAGCGTCAGCGTCGATCTCACTGTAGGGCACCATCAGAGTCAGGACCACCGACACCTGGGAGACCACACACAGATAAGAACATCCACGCAAACACACACAGGCACACACATGGGTTAGACACACACACACACACACATGGGCACACACATCACAGACAGGAACGCACACACACACCCACATACAAACTCAAATAAAGAGACTTTCAGTCACACACACACACTTGCAATTCCCTAGCCTGCGTCTCTCCACGCATAAGCGCATAACTCACACTTGTGTGTGCGTGTGTCTGTCTGATACGAATATGTGTGTGACATCCATGTGTAAGACGTATACAATCATGCAGGCCCAGCTGTCAGATTAAGAGCACGGGCTGTGAGATTTGGATGGAGAGATTATGGAGAAAGACACATAGACCAAAAAGACCAGCAGTTACTGACAGGGAGAGATCATGTGAGCAAATAGAATCATCCTCCCACAGACATGTCAGCCAATCAGAGAGTCACACTGGCACAGATCAAACCTTAACCAATCCCAGTCATCGTTATGATGGTCCCTCATGGGGAGGAGAGTAAATACACAGCCTTCCTCAAGGAAAGACATTCTAAATATTATGAAGATGAGAAGAAGAGGAATGGAAAGAGAAACAGACAGGAAGAGGTGATGAAGGATAGAGTGAGTTAGAGAGAGGGATGTAGAGAGAGATTGAAAACGCGAGTGAGAAAAGAATGTATATAGTGACACGACAGCAAAGAGACAATATGTTGGGGAAAGAAAGATTGAGATATAGAGTGGGTGAGAGAAGACCGGGATAAAGGGGTGAGTGAGAAAGAGAGAGAGAGAGAGAGAGAGAGAGAGAGAGAGAGAGAGAGAGAAAGAGAGAGACTAATAAACAGAGGATGGGCGCCGCCTAAGGCTATAAGCTAGGGCTTCCTCAAACTCACTGCTGATTGGCCACTGATAGCTAGGTAACCATAGCAACAACCAACCCCAAAAAACGTGGGTGTGTTCTTCAAGCAGAATCAGCAAAGATCTGGGATTGGAGAGGAGACAGACTCACACACACACACGAGCACACACCCACACAGGTAAAACAAGGGACCAGTACGTTTAGAAATAACAGTTTGAGGGGTTTGAAAGGGATCAAGATACTTCCTCCCTCATCTGGCCTATCAGATCTCTTCATGATTAAAGATGAAAGACGAGAAGGAGAGGAGGATGAGATAAGAGATAGAGACAGAGTGTGGACTGTATATCACTGAATAACATGTCATGTATAGCTGGCATAGGGCAGTTTCTCAAGTGGCATATAGTACGTGTGTGTGTGTGTGTATGTATGTCTGTGTGTACGTGTGTTTGTGTAGGTGTGTTTGTGCATGCCTATGTGTGTGTGGACATCTTTGTGGGCATGTGTATGTGCGGCTTTGTGTGTTTGTGTGCATGCCTGCGTGTGTGGTTGTGTGTGTGGGTGCATGTCTGTGTGTATGTGTATGTGTGTATGTAGGGTATGTATAGGGAGTCAGGTGGCTGAGCGGTTAGGGAATCGGGCTAGTAATCAGAAGGTCGCTGGTTCGATTACGAGCCGTGCTAAATGATGTTGTGTCCTTGGGCAAGGCACTTCACCCTACTTGCCTCGGGGGGAATGTCCCTGTACTTCCTGTAAGTCGCTCTGGATAAGAGCGTCTGCTAAATGACTAAATGTAAAAATGTGTGTGTGTGCGTCCTCACAGAGACATAGGCGGTGAGGCAGGTGACGAGCGAGGCCGTGATGGCGTAGGGGATGGAGGTGTTGGGGCTCTTGGCCTCCTCCCCCGTCGTGGCGATGATGTCGAAGCCGATGAAGGCATAGAAGCAGGTGGCCGCTCCCTGCATCACCTGCACACACACACACACACACAAGCACCCACACACACACACACACAAGCACCCACACACACAAGCACCCACACACACACACACACACACAAGCACCCACACACACACACACACACACACAAGCACCCACACACACACACACACACAAGCACCCACACACACAAGCACCCACACACACACACACACACACACAAGCACACACACACAAGCACACACAAGCAGACACACACACAAGCAGACACACACAATCAGAAACACACACACAGGAGTAAATGAATGGTTACCAATATGTGTGATTGCCTGCCTGTTCATGTGCATGTGGATGCGTGTATGTATGTGTGTGTGTGTGTGCACAGGAGACCGTACCCCTGACCACCCAAAGGGGAGGAAGCGTCCGTCGTCCCAGTTGGCTCCGTCGACAAAGAACATTCCGGCGATCATGATGAACACCCAGACCATGAGGTTGATGACATTGAGAATGTTGTTGAAGCCAACAGAGTTCTTCACCCCCAGAGCCACAATCACAGTCACCAGGATGGCTATCACCAAAGCCAGCAGATCGGGATAAGACTGCTCTCCCTTACCTGGGACACACACAGTCATACACACACAGTCACACACACACAAATATATTATAAGCACACATTAATACACAGTCAGTCAACCAGTCAGTCAGTCACCCAATCAGTCAGTCGTCAGTCAGTCGGTCAGTCAGCCAACCAGTCAGTGAATCAATCAGCCTGTCATTTATCCAGCTATCTAGCCAGTCAGTCATCCAGCCAGTCATCCAGCCAGTCATCCAGTCGTTCAGTCAGTCAGCCAGTGAGTCAGTCCTTCAGCCAGTCAGTCACCCAGTCAGTCAGCCAGTCAGTCCTTCAGCCAGTCAGTCATCCAGTCAGTCATCCAGTCAGTCAGTCCTTCAGCCAGTCAGTCACCCAGTCAGTCAGCCAGTCAGTCCTTCAGTCACCCAGTCATCCAGTCATCCAGTCAGTCATCCAGTCAGTCATCCAGTCAGTCAGTCCTTCAGCCAGTCAGTCATCCAGTCAGTCAGTCCTTCAGCCAGTCAGTCATCCAGTCATCCAGTCAGTCATCCAGTCAGTCAATCCTTCAGCCAGTCAGTCATCCAGTCAGTCAGTCCTTCAGCCAGTCAGTCATCCAGTCAGTCAGTCATCCAGTCAGTCAGTCCTTCAGCCAGTCAGATGACGGCTGCATGTTTCAGATTTCACACACTAGGACCTGACTGACCTGGATGCCAGAGCTGATGGCATCTGAGCTTCAGATACAGTAAGACCCATGTTCAACACACACACTCATGTTCAACACACACACACACACACTCATGTTCAACACACTTACACTCATGTTCAACACACACACACACTCATGTTCAACACATACATGCGTACACGCAATCACACACACAAGCACTGATCCCTCTCCTCTCACCTAGGCCATTGAGTGTCCCAATGTGCGTTGTCATGAAGTTGCTGATGCTGTGATTGGCCAGCGAGTCAGCCATGCTGCTGAGGGCCGACGCCCCCGCGGCTGTACCAATCAGGTACTCCAGGATCAGGTTCCAGCCAATGAAAAAGGCCACACACTCGCCCACCGTCACGTAGCTGTAGGTGTAGGCGGAGCCTGTGGTCTTAGGCACACGCACCCCAAACTCTGCATAACACACTCCTGTGAGGGGAGGAGATATGAACACACAGACACACACACATTATGTGTATGTTACAGTAACACCAGCTCCCAGCCTCTTTCCTGAGGAAGTCTCTGACAGTTCCTCATGAGTAGCGGCAGCCATAGTCTCCTGGCCTTCCGCTCTTCTTCATCATCGCTCCGATGACGACAGAACCTTGCTCTGTATTTGCCAGTCCTTAGTGTTCTCAACCCCTTAGTCACTGCCTGTGGCTGGCATTCCCCTGCTTTCCCACAGACCCCCCTGGTCACGTTACAGTAATGAACACAAGCCCTTTAGTGTGACACAACCAGAAACTTGACAGTAACAGAACAGCAAACCCAACAGATTCGAATCCAACAGCTATGCAACAATCACGTTCATAGTCGGCGCCTCACCCGAAAGTATCGAGGCCACCGCGGCGATAATGAAGGACACGATGACCCCTGGCCCCGCCATCTCCTTGGCAACCAGCCCGGAGACCACGTACATGCCCGTGCCGACGCAGCTGCCCACGCCTAGCGACACCAGGTCCACCGTGGACAGGACCCGGGCCAGCCTGGTCCCGTGGGCGCCGGTGGCCGACGAGCCCGAATCCAACATGGACTCCACCGGCTTGGTCCTCAGCACCCTGGAGGTGAAGGTGTGCCAGGCGGCGCCCCATTGGATCCTCCGAGGGTCCAGCTTACCCACCAGGCCTGAGGCCATACTGAGGACAGGGGTGGGGGGCGAGGAGGGTGACAGAAGCTTCTGGAGTTTTCTCTCTTTTTCTCTCTTTGTGGCTTTGTGTCTTTCTGTCTTTCTCTCTCTCTCTCTCTCTCTCTCTCTCTCTCTCTCTCTCTCTCTCTCTCTCTCTCTCTCTTTCTTTCTCTCTTTCTCTCTTTCTCTCTTTCTCTCTTTCAATCTTTCTCTCTTTCTCTCTCTCTTTCAGGAGGAGGAGAGGGTCGTGGAGGACTGGGAATCTGTAAGGTTCCTTTGCTGGAGGATGGGGTGAGACCTGAAGGTCTGATAAGGTCTCTCTCTTTTTTGTCTCTCTTAGTTAGTGGAGGTTCATCCTAGCAGTTCTCTGGGACACCGAGGGATCTGTGGGAGATAGCAGAAGTTGCTGTTAGATATGTTTTACACGCTGCAGATGTGTAAATATAGGAGAAAAGATACACACACACACTCAGACACACACACAGAAAGGGCCTACCTGAATAAAGAAGTAACTAATTAACACCCTCTTCTCCACAGTCCCGTTGCTATAGTGACCATGCTCATTAGTTTGCTGCCAGTATATGACGGATCATTGCCACCTCTGTTTGTGTGTGTGTGTGTTTGTGCATGCACTGTACTGTCAGTCCCTGTTTTGTTTGATATTACGTAAATCAGACCACAACCAGGTACAAGCATCTCCAGATGAAGCTTTATGCAAATCATTTCCAACAGAACTTCCTGAAACAGTTTCTGAGTCGCGCACTGAAAATCTTCCTGACACATTTACTAAGACACTGCAATGTTCAGTATTCCAAGGCTCGGTCAAATCAAACTGACTACGAGTGTATTTTGGCAGAAGCTAAGTGCCAATGGGCAGACGTGGGACCAGTTTCTCTCTCTCGCCCTCTCTCCTCCATATTCTATCTGGCTCTTTCTCTCCCTACACTCTCACTAGAACGGGACGATCACAAACCACTACAGTGAAGTGGATTGACAAACCATTCATTTAGCAACCACACACGCACACACCCAGACGCGCACACACATGCACACACACAACACTGAGTCATCAAACACTTAAAAGAGCTGCAATTACCCAGCTGTTTAACCACAGTGTTCAGAAGGGGGTCTATTGTCACTATATTTAGAGTGTGTGTGCATGTGTGTGTAGGTGTGTGTGCGTGTGTGTGTGTGTGTGTGTGTGTGTGTGTGTGTGTGTGTGTGTGTGTGTGTGTGTGTGTGTGTGTGTGTGTGTGCGCAGAATGTTGACTAGTCAAAGCTTTTAGTATAAAGAAAGGGACAGCCTTGATGTTGTATAGAAGATACGAGGGGAGAAATGCTGTTGGAGAAACTGGGAAACGGTTGAGAAAGTCGGACAGTTCAAGTTTAGAGGGATGAACAGGTGAGTAGAAGGGATGAGGAGGACGGATATATTAGGAAGGAGGGATGAGAAAGGATGATAGATTGAGATGGAAAGATGAGGATGATGGAGAGAACAGAAAGATGGGATTAGGAGGGTGAGAGTTGATACTCTGATTGTACGTCCGGGAGAGAGAGAGAAAGAGAACGAGAAACAGAAAGAAAGAGAGAAATAGAGAGACACAGAGTGCAGCTTGTCTGAGTTGTTATATGTGTGGAAACTGCAAGTGGCAGCTTGGGTCTAAGACGGATTCGAGAGACCGCAGATACAGTCTGGCTTGTCTGGGTTGTTATGTGTTTTAGATCCATTACTTTTATCACTTGTATTACTGTTTTCGTTGATTTTATGTAAAGCACCTGGAGCTGCCATTCTTGTATGGACTGTGCTATATAAATCAAGTCTTACTTACTAAAGTCTTACTTACAGAGAGAGAGAAAGGGGAAAGAGAAAGACAGAAATTGACAGACAGACAAACACATGTCGAGAGATATATATAAAACGAGAGAGAAAGAGAGGGAGGGAGACAGGGAACAGAGAGAGATATAATGAGACAGACACAGTGAGAGACATTGAGCAAACAGCATGCCTAGACAGAACTAACCATGTTTGACTGATAACCACACGGTGAATGTACGTACCCAGTCGCAAAGATGTTTGCGAGACGATTAGTAAAGAAATGTGTGGTGCCTACACTACTGTATATGACAAACAAACATAAAACCTGACAGACATGACATTATGGGATGCGGCATGACTATTGAGCTTTAAAGCTTTCCCTATAACATGCTCTAGTAGAAATTAAGATGGAGATAAGATCAAACTGTCAATAAAGATCAGATAGGACTTCACAAGCCTCAACTGCAAGGACATACACCCTGAAGCATGGGATTCAATAGACATACACCCTGAAGCATGGGATTCAATAGACATACACCCTGAAGCATGGGATTCAATAGACATACACCCTGAAGCATGGGATTCAATAGACATACACCCTGAAGCATGGGATTCAATAGACATACACCCTGAAGCATGGGATTCAATAGCGATGTCGACAGAGGATATGTTCTGACAAAGATGGAGGGAGAGAGAGAAAGCGAGAGAGAGAGAGAGAGAGAGAGAGAGAGAGAGAGAGAGAGAGAGAGAGAGAGAGTGGACCAATACTCTAGACCGCTGTAATAGGATCTAAACAGCACTCACATCCATACCAGCAGAAGAGTAAACAAACAAGTCGTTATCATGTCTACCTTTGTTGATCAATATCCAATCAACCACTGACATCACTTCCTGTCTGCAGCCAGCTTCCTGTCTAATTGGCTGTCAGTCTAATCAACAGTGACTGAGCCAATGGCTGCATTCCGCCCTCGCCCCTGCCACACCACAGGATTAATATCCTGATTGAACCTCCGCTGCCCATAGACTTGAAGTTTTAATACAGCTAATAGCCCTGATTCACTCCAACCTGGCAACACGCCCTGTTCAGAACCCGACCTGGCAACCTGCCCTAACTCTGAGTGGCTTGCAGACAGGAAGCAGCTAACTCATCATCGTACAGTAAAGCCTGAATCAGGGGAAATGGAGTCTCGATTTCTCCATGACACTGTTGTTTTTTCTCTTTCTCTCTCTGTCTCACTCTCTCTCTATTTCCCATGTCCACTTTTCCTGCCTCTCAGAGAACATATCCCTTAATTAAAGGTGGTTTCATACTCTCCAAGATCTCAGACAAGACACACCAGTGAAACTGTACCCAAGCACAGCCACTGTCCAGCAGCCTGCCAGTGTCGGTCTGCCTGCCTGCCTGCATGTCAGTCAGCCTGTCTACATGTCTGTCTGTGAAGCAGAGAGGATGTGATCCAGCTTCCTAAAAGTCTTACTAGTAGCAGCACCATCAGAGAACACTCTCTGGGTTACATCATCTTGACAACGTCAGTCTTATGTGTTTGTGTGTGTCTGCGTGTGTGCGACACAACAATGCCTGCGGGGCGTAGCTGTATGTGTGTCTGTGTGTGTGTGGCATGACAATGCCTGCGGGGCATGACTGTGTGTGTATGTGTGTGTGTGGCATGACAATGCCTGCGGGGCATGACTGTGTGTGTATGTGTGCTTATGTGTGCCTGTGCATGAGGCACCACAATGCTTACAGGGCATGGCTGTATGGCTGAGCAATTTCCAGGGCAGGATTTATGGGTACCAGACACTAGACCTTGGTATAAGCCTCCGACAGTCCACGAATAACACCCCCCCCCCCCCCCCCACACACACACACACCCACCCCTCCCATATCCTGTTCTCCCAAACAGACAAGCTTGTTTGTCTCCTGCCCTCCTCAATTCACCCCTTCTCAATTCTCCCCTCCTCCATCCCCCTTCGTCCTGTACTACTCCCCTCCTCCCCTTTTCCGTTCCTCCCCTCCCCTTCTCCCCTCCACCGTCCTCTCCTCCACCATCCTCCCCTTCTCCGTCCTCCCCTCGACCGTCCTCCCCTCCTCCCCCTCCCCTCCGTCCCACCCCAGAATGATACACCCTGCTCATGAAGGCCCCATCCTCTCCCCCGCGGTGTGAAGACCAGCGGACGGCGCTGGCACAGACCGGAACATGGGCAGAGACGGATAAGAGTGCATCCGCCATGACCCCATCTGCCACCTTCCCCAGACAGGTCCTGCCAGCGTTGATAAGCCCAGACGGCATGCCGGGATGGAGGAGACAGGAGGCAAAAATAAAGATGAGCAGAGGCTGGGTGCTTCCAGACAGGAGAGCAACTCCCTCTCTGTCCATCACAGCGGTAGTCCCTGCTGGGATGTGCCACGCCGCGGCTTAAATAGCCCTCCCACACACACGTGCAAAAACAACCGCAACAACAACCCAACGTTACATCCCTCCCCCTCCTCCCCCTCATCCCCCCGTCTTCAACCTTCTCTAAATCTCTCCCCGTCTGTCTCTCCCGCTCGCCCACTCAGGATATTTCCAATCTGTTCAGGCTGTCTTGTCCACACTGTCTTCTACCCCGCCCCCCCCCTCCCGACCCCCTCCCCAAAACACATCAACCACAGGGGACCCCTCCCCCCCCTCTCCCCTCCCTCCTCTCTCTAGTCCCTGTACTGTAGCTGACCTTGTATTCCATTGCCATGGTACCCATGTGAGCCAGACCCCCCTGAGCCCTCATCGCCCGTGTGTCTGACTGCAGCAGTGCCCCCCCCCCCCCCCCCCCCCCCCCCCCCACACACACACACAGCACACACCAATTGGATCCTCTGTCCTTGGCACCAGCAGGCATGTAGCACCAGCCTGGCACATACCCACTCCAACGGGGGCAAGTCTCGACAGCACGTGGATGCTTCCTACACGAGCCTGTCTTCTCCTTCCGCAAGTCTCTCCTGGTGTCTCCTCTCTCCTCCTCTCACCCTCGTTGAATTGCTTCTCACCTCTTCCCCTCTGGACTCCTCTGTCCTCTCCAAGGCTACACTCTGCCCTCACCTTCCCCTTCTCTCCGCGACACAAAGAAGCCCTCTCCGTCTCTCCTCTCCTCCATGGGGTGAGGGGGAACACAGTATAAGTGGTACCCCCCCTGACCCCACCACCCCCCCCACACACACACGTACTCACACACCCCACTGTGACCTCCTGTCCTTTCCATATCTATGAGCTCCGGGCTGATGATAGGACGTGTGTGGAGAACATGAAAAACGCCATTGCGGTAACAAGACCCAAACACAAACACGCAAACAAATACACAAACACACACACTGACTCATTATAGGACATCAGATTAGACTGCACTTTACACAAAACATCTCCCACATGAATCAGCCCTAAAGATCCGTTTATCTTCAGCACATACACCCCCCCCCCCCCCCCATACACACAAACACCCACACACACATTCATACACTCGCAGATGTGCACACGCAGTGATCTTATTGTGTTAGCTTTTATACGCAGGCAGGTTCAGTGACGTCAGTGGAGCCAATGGCCAAAGGGGGGGGGGGGCAACAGAGGGCTCTCTCATTCACAAACAGGATCAGTGTGTGTGCGTGTTTGTCAGTGAGTCACACCTGCTTGCCACAATAGGCCCAGATCTCATCTACAGACACACAATAGACACACGCAAGCCATCCAGTTTAGACACGCAAACAAACATTGACTAAGACACACATAGGATTATCTGCTTGGAAATGGAGCTTCTAAATAGCAGTCACACAATGAGGGAGAAGGCAAAATACACATGCACACACACCCACACATACAAATCCGGACACACACACACACACATAGACACACACATACAAACACAGATCCACTTAGGTCAGCAAAGGTAAAAGTGACTTTTACTGTGGTAACCTTAACCTAATAATTGCTCCATAAGAGTTTTATTGACAGACATACTTTCTGATGAGCTATTCTCAGAAAACAGTCGATTGTTCGGATTGTTCGGCTAATGGGGTAAATGGAGCCAGTCCAAGGCTTGTGAGGGGGCGTAGCGAAATGCTATGAAACACAGCACTCTACAGAGTCTCGCCACCGAACGGAAAAGTCTTCCTCCGATGTGTTCCCAGCGCCATGGAGACGATAACATCTGTTGTATTGTGTAATGACATGAAGACCGAGACCGTCAACATACTCACGAGCACCACCGCTAATGAGAGCCGGTTCAGGACCACGGAGAGCGCCACATCGTTAGGCACAGAGAACGCGGGGGTTGGGGCAAGATGGTAAAGCGATATTAAACCTGACTGAGATAAAGGATGAGAGAGGGAGAGAGAGAGAGAGAGAGAGAGAGGGAGAGAGAGAGAGAGAGAAAGAGAGAGAGAGAGAGAGAGAGAGAGAGAGAGAGAGAGACTTGGCCGTGTCATTGGGGATTAGCCCCGTTTCAGAGCTGAGGTTTTCACTCTGAGTGCTCGTGCTCAGAGAGAGACAGATCCCACGGTCTCATGTGGAGCCTATGAGAATAGGACTGTGGAGACAGAGAGAGAGGGAGAGAAACGACTTCAAACCGCAACCCTGAATAATTTAAATCAATGTCTGCTTCTCTAAGGAACACAGAGGAATGTGGAAGATGGGTCTGAGATCTACTGCAATCTAAGACCCTAAACCTGATAGCAACCATTCCACCCCCCCCCCCCCCTCTCTTTCTCTCTCTCTGTCTCTCTCTCACACACACACTCACACACACATCGAAATTGAGTCGGCCTTGCTTACATTTTTGAGATGACATAGGCTAGCCTTTGGCCTAATAATCGTTTTTTTGTCTTGGTTCCTGACATTAATAAAGAAATTGAGCTATAGGCTATCTAAGACCTTCACACGCAGAAGGTTTAACTCCTTTGTCCGGACGATTAGGAGCTCTCACTCTAGGTCAGTTGAAATCATTCAGCGTCCTTAAAAAGTGCCTCCGCACCGGCATTGACACCCACCAGAACCAGCCATGGCCTAACGCTACGGTATCTCAACCTACCATCCTCTCCACTTGAACGCAGACAAAGGATAATCAGAGCTAAATGTTACATTCAGTCAGTGGACAGGAAGCTGAACACACACAAACTCACACACAAACACACACACAAAGCCAGACGAAAAACAAGAATATGCTTTAAGTGGAATCACATAATCACAGCCATAGTCCAGGCACACATTGAGGACACTCATTATGATAAATCAGAATACTTCATAATAAACATTCAACCTAGTTACCCAAGTGTTGTCCGGCCGCGCCTCTCTCTTTCCCTTTCTCTCTCTCTCACTCTCACTCTCTCGGCCGATGTCTGCAGCAGCTCGAGCCCGGTGAGGAAGCGGCAGCATCCGCCCCAAACATCCCCTCAACACAACCTCAAACACACCGTCCGGACAGGTGGAGCTCACGAAGGCAGCATTTCCGTTTTGACGTTATAATCAAACAACACAATCAGGACGCACACAAACAGTCGCCTTGAAGCGCCATTCGCACGTAAACAGTGACGACACCGACGGATAACCTCGAGGGACCTCGAGGGGGATAAAGAGAAAGGATGGGATGGATGAGATAGAGAGGGGAAAAAAACACTCACGTGCTCTGCTGTGACCCTAGTGGATTAAAAGATGCCCGTGCTCCGCTAACGCTCCAGCTCCATGTCGGATGCTGCAGTCAGCAGCAGCAGCATCTCGAGCCTGCACGCGCATCACCGGGAGTCGGTGGTGGGGGCGGGGGTTAGGATGATGTAGAAGCCTTAAATCATTCAGAAGCCTGCTAACACCACGTGATCAGCCACGCCGTCTATAATTCATCATCAAATGTGCTCCCCCCTCCCCACACACACACACCGAAAAGGGTGCCCTGACGTTTAAGGTATCCTAACGTAAGTTACCGCCGCCTGGTCCCGATTTGCCAATACCACAAAAATGCCATTGTCTGGGAACACCTGCTTTTTGTGTTCATGCAGAGGTAGTGGTTCGCATGCATAAAAAAGTGATGGACAGTTAAGTGTGGGACTTTCCGACGTCCATTCCTAAATGTGCTCCGATTTCTCTTGTCGAGAGTTAAAAATTATGAAGGTGCTGTAATTTGGTGGTTGTAATTTTTCAATTCCCAAACGACCGAATGCACTATGAAATAATTTACAGTTCTTTTTTTTATCAGCGATTAGAGTGCTTGGAGGAACTAATCATTTCCCTAACTGCGGTATTGTCGTTTTTTTATTGAAAGTTCGTCTAAGGACGTCATTATGTGCAGCCCGTAATTGCTCTGGCTCTAAGGTGATCGATGTGCCCGGAAAATGACTGTCTCGAGCAACAAGTTTCAACGGTCGCTCGGAGAAAGCAGAGAGAAGCCTACAATTTTCACACGCTGACTATGATTTTCTAATCTACTCGCAGTGGATATTGCATAGATGCATCCCTGTGGCTTAAAACTGAAGGCTTTTATCATTGCTATGTGCTAAGGCTAGCTAACAGCACGCGCCCTGCCTGTTACACTACTCCCAGCGGCAGTGTGAGAAGGCTTAGCCTACTGTAGGACCAGCATGAATGTTGGAAACCATGCTGTTGATATCTGATGAAATAATCAGACCCTCTCCATGTTATTTTTTACATAGGCTATACAGTATATAGGCTATGTATCCATGATATTATCATCTCAATCTGTGCGTGTGTGTATGTGCTCACAGACCGAATCCCGATAAGCAGGCAGGTGTGTCTATTGATTATTCATTAGTATCAGTATTTGTTTGGCTCCTCTTCCCAGCCTTATCGGCAGGTGTACTGTAGCTACGGGGACATACATGCAGGTTGCACCTGTAGCTGCCTGTCTTTTTGTGTGAGGTGTGTCGTAGGGAGACGGCTTGTGTTTGATGTATCTGCGTTAGTTCTTCTTGCTCTGCTAAATGTCAGCTCCCCCGTGGTCCAGCTTTGTGTGTGTGTGTGTGTGTGTGTGTGCGTGTGTGTGTGTGTGTGTGTTAGTGTTGAGGATGACTCACTAGCTGTGCCTCTCCCTCAGAGAGAAGGGCATGGTGAGCCCCTCTGTGTCACTACCCATAGTTCCACACTACCGTGTGATGAGGTCACCAGGCCAGTGGGGCCAGTATGACCCTCCGACTCTGACACGTCCTAGCTTGGGGTGAAGCACAAAAACACTCACTCACACACACACACACACACACACCACATTGGGCTCACCATGAAACAGGGCTACAAGCACACAGATACCAAAATGTAATGCAACAGGATATCGGGTTCGATTGATTGCAGCTCAGGCTAACGGTTGTGTGTACGCACACCTACTTGTGTGCGTAGGGGATGATGAGTGAGTGCTGCTTTGGGTTTAATAGCGCCCCCCTTCCCCCCCTCTCCCAGCCAGTCTGTTCTGCCCTCCTGTCTGTGAAATGAATGTCTGTAGACCCTCTCGCTATCCAAACCCACTTTTTCTTCCTCGTCGGCAATCTGGCATCCATAATTCACTCAGGCTCTCCAGGCTGCGGTATCCTCCCTGGCCCAGACACCCTCTCTCCTCCCCCCCTCCCCCCTCCCTCTTCCCTTCCTCCCCCAGACCCAGCACATCTGGGCCCTGCTGCGATTCGAAAGGAGGGGGGAGGGGCGGAAGTGGGTGTTGTTTGTGTGTGTGTGTCGGGGGGGGGGGTGAGGCTGCTCTAGCGGGCGAGCAGTCAGGACAAGGGGGGGGGGGGGGGGGGGAATAGATGGACGCAGGGTTCACACCTCCATTTCCCTGTCTTGACAACTCACGATCGAACCTGGCAAACTTGCCGGGTCACTGTTACAGACAGGAAGTTGGGTGTGTGTACTGACGGCCTGTGTGTATGGGAGTGTGTGTGTTTGTGGGTTCACAGTACTAGCAGCAGGAGTCTCCTTGAGGCGCGGCGGGTATATCCCATGATGCTTTGCAACTCTTTGAGGTTGTCCCACACCAGCAGGTGTACTGCCCCCTTATTAGCAGCTTGGCCCTGCTGTCCTGTGCTTTCCTTTAAGCAGTTTGTGAAAGAAAGAGCGAGAGAGAAAAGAGGTAGAGAAACGGAGAGATGAAGAAAGCGAGGGGAAGGGAGGGAAGTAAGGGGAGATGGGGCTGTAGGGAAAGGTTGATCCCAAAAGAAAGTGTGAAAGAGAGCAAGTAAGGGAGGGATAAGGGAGGGGGGGAAGATCGGGGTGTAGGGAGAGGGTGGTGCGAAGAGAGAGGGCGAGAGAGGGATGGAAGGAAAGAGAGGGGATCTGTGTAGGAAGAGTGTAGTACCAAGAGATAGAGAGGGAGAGAGAGAGAGAGAAGGAGAGAGAAGGAGAGGGGGACAGAGGAGGGATGGGAGCCATCTGGTTAACCAGTGTGTGAGGGAGACAGGGAGGGAGGGAAGCTCGTTAGGAGAGGATAATTAGAGGTAATTCCTCCTCCGCCACAATCCTGTTGATTCGTAAAAACACACACACAAACACACACACACTAGGTAGTCGATTTGTGTCTGAACACTGATGAAAGTCCATCTCCTTCCACCAACACCACAGACTTGCTGTTCTCAACATTTCATTCAGTTTGCTCTCCTTCCTCCCTTCCTTTTCCTCCCTGCCCCTCTCTCCCTCCCTGCCCCTCTCTAACTCCCTGCCCCTCTCTTCCTCCCTGCCCCTCTCCACCTCCCTGCCCCTCTCCACCTCCCTGCCCCTCTCTCCCTCCCTGCCCCTCTCTAACTCCCTGCCCCTCTCTAACTCCCTGCCCCTCTCCACCTCCCTGCCCCTCTCTCCCTCCCTGCCCCTCTCTCCCTCCCTGCCCCTCTCCACCTCCCTGCCCCTCTCTACCTCAGAGGGAGGACAGCAGGAATAGACAAAACAAGACTTTCAAGGACTTTCATCACTATGAAACGGACGATTGAGCGTGTGTGTGTCGGTGTTGGCGCTTCCTGCAGGGTGTGTCACAGCGCATGATCAATAAATGTTTCTTCTCCTTCTTCCAAGAGTTATTCTAAAAGTCCCCCTTAAAGGCATATCAAAAAGTCTGTGTGCTTGTGTGTGTGTGCATGTATCTGTGTGTGTGTATGTGTGTGTCTTTCTGTATGTGTGTGTGTTTTGCTGTACGTGCATTTGTGAATGTGTGAAAGAGAAGCTTGGCCATTCTAATTGCCTTCAACACTCCGAGATCCAGATGATCTGTGATACCATGGGGCCACACAGGGCTGCGTGTGTAGGTGTGCGCGTGTGTGTGTGCGTGGTGCAAGGGGGTTACCATGGCAACAGGTCGGCTGAGGCGTGTGTGTTTGTGTGTGTGCGAGAAAGAAACAAACAAACATTGATTACAAACGTAACTTAGCCAGGGCGTGTGCTTCGGCATGTCATTACCTTATATGCCTGCTGCTGATTGGAGAAATACAGAGAGGACAGAGGGAGAGACAGGGAGAGAGGGAGGGAGAGAGACAAGGAGAGAGAGAGAGAGAGAGACAAAGAGAGAGACAAAGAGAGAAGCAGAGAGATGACGAGGGTGCAAGTTATTAGATGTCTCCCTGTTGTTCTACATGAGAACAGTGAGTACACATTAGCTGTGGATTTAACCCGATTACATCTGGGGAATATGAGCCCAAGCTGACTGTTACCACTGTGTGTGTGTGTGCCCGCGCCCGTGTGTGTGTAAGCAAACAGTCTCCTCTTATCAATAAGTGAATGTACAGTATAGAGCGGCTCTGGGTGGTGTGTTCAGGTGGACCTCAGGGGGTCTAACTGGTTCCTCTAGAGGCAGGCTGATTCACAGCAGACAGACGGGAATCAGAGGCCTTCATTGATTACTGTTAAAGAGACAGAGCCTGCAACAGCGCTCTACCATGTAAAGCTCCAGGGTGAGTCCTGAGAGGCTGGGAGGCTGGTCTTCAGTGAGAGGCTGGGAGGCTGGTCTTCAGTGAGAGGCTGGGAGGCTGGTCTTCAGTGAGAGGCTGGGAGGCTGGTCTCCAGTGAGAGGCTGGGAGGCTGGTCTTCAGTGAGAGGCTGGGAGGCTGGTCTCCAGTGAGAGGCTGGGAGGCTGGTCTCCAGTGAGAGGCTGGGAGGCTGGTCTCCAGTGAGAGGCTGGGAGGCTGGTCTTCCGTGACAGGCTGGGAGGCTGGTCTCCAGTGAAAGGCTGGGAGGCTGGTCTCCATTGAGAGGCTGGTCTCCAGTGAGAGGCTGGGAGGCTGGTCTCCAGTGAGAGGCTGGGAGGCTGGTCTCCAGTGAGAGGCTGGGAGGCTGGTCTCCATTGAGAGGCTGGTCTCCAGTGAGAGGCTGGGAGGCTGGTCTCCAGTGAGAGGCTGGGAGGCTGGTCTTCAGTTAGAGGCCCGGTTCTCCAGTGAGAGGCTTTAGGCCCAGTCAGTGGTATTACTGTATTACCAAAAACTGGCAGTCACAGACAGAATGAGAAAATAGCAATTTACCACTTACCTTGAAGAAAATCACACATTTACTCTCCCTCTCTCTTTCATGCTCTTTCCCTCTTTTGCTCTCTCACTGTGGATAGATCACCATGGAGATGGACACATGAGCATCTTCCTGTGGAAAGACAGACAGAACACCCTCCTCTCATCTGTTCTCCCCTCCTCTCATCTCCCCTCCTTCCCTCTCCTCTCTCCTCCCCTCTCTGCCCTTGACATAATCAGCTCTACATCATTATTCTTAATAGCGCTGTCTCTCTTTTTCTCTGCCTTGCTTACTCTCTCCATCTTTCCATCTCTCAGGTTGTTGAGATAAACATAGAAACAGCTCTGTTAGTGACAACACACACTGGAGGCAAATGGTGACTCACCCCAGCTTCCACACACGCCGCACACACACACACACACACGCACACAAGACGGCCTGCTTTGGGTGACGGCACAATGTCCTTCATGTCCATCACACACACACTCGCACCCATGAAAAAACAAGACATACACATGTACTGTACACACACACACAGACACGCACACACAGTTACCAATCAAGATCATGATTAGCAGCTCCAGTAAAGATATCCAGTTTAATGATCGCTATGAGTTTTTTTTCCCCAATACTTTTAACAATTTTCCTAAACTCTTAAGACAGGTACCACAACATCTGTCTCTGTAGGCTACATCATTACTGTATGTCCATCTCTCAGTCTGAAGGCATCCACATGATCTCACGTAGCGGTGGTTGTGTCAGTACTGAACTGACACTGTTCGTGAACAGGTTGTATTTATAACTCCTCTATAAGAAGAGTGTGAAGCCCATCAGAGAACCATCATGGGAAAAGAAACACAATGACGGCACACACACACACACACTCAGACGCACATTCACACACTCATACAGGTACACACACACACGCACATTCACACACACTCACACACATACACACTCTCTCACACACATACACTCACTCACACGCATAAACCCTCTCACTCTCACACACACACATCATTTTCTAAGTTCCCTCGTATTGTTAAATATTCTATGTCTTGAAGTGAAGGAAAAATACTAGTCCTGACGAGTGAAAAATGATTCCAAGTCTCGTGAAGGGCTGGATCCTAAGTCCAGACAGACGCACTGGAACTCAGAGTTTGATGCAAAGATTTATTGGACAGAGTATGCAACATGTGATTGTGCTCCTGGGAGCAGACTGGAATTCTTCTCCGGGCATTTCTCTTCTATATCAAAACCTTATCAGTTCTGTAATTTTGCTATTGGTACAATTTTGTTTGTCACAGATGCATGATGCATTTCCCACACTATTGGTCTCTCACCCTCGGGGCTGCAGATTACAGGTTCTGATTACGTAATAGCCCGACACCCTAACCACTCCGCCGTCTGATCATATAACAATAAAAAAGGTGATTATGAGGTTCATCTTCAATCATGCAATTCATAATCATTCTCCATCTTCATAATTACAACAGTGTGATATTTTTTTCTACAACTACACACACAAGTACATTCACACGCACACATACACACTCACATGCACACATACACACACTGGCACAATCGCACACACACAAACACATTGACACACCCACATACACACATATAAACACATGAACGTACACGTGTGCACACACACACACACATACACACATGAACCAACACATGTGCACACACTCACACATACACATACACACGAACACATACACACATGAACGTACACATGTGCACCCTCACACAGACGCACATTCACACACGCACACACTGACACATACATTTAGTTATTTAGCAATACACAGAGGGAGAGTTTTTGTAGGATTCTTATTGGTAACACAGGCAAGAGTGTTAGTTCTGCCTTCATGTCCACGTCAGGGAGGACAGTCTATCTAGTTAACCTGAGCTCCTTTCATTTCCTGTTCAGGCTACAACAGGCTGTGTCTGTCTGGTTGTTAGTATGGAACCTTCTGGACCTATCCTCTCAACTCAGTGTCACAGTGTGCAAACACATGATCTAATTTCCTGTGTGTGCGTGTGTGTGTATGTGTGTGTGTGTGCAGGTGTTTGTGTGGGTGTACGTGCATGTATGTTTGTGCAGGCGTGTACGTTGATTTATGTTTGTGTGTGCGGGTATTTGTGTGTGTGACGTGCACGTGAGTTTGTGTGTGTGTGTGTGTGTGTGTTTACAGAGGATAGAGCAATCCTGTCTGCAAGCCATAATGATGTTGTAAGGGTGGTTTATTGATGAAATGCATTAACGCCTCTATCCAATTATGTGTATGTGTGTCTGTCTTTTTCTCAAGGGAACATAATCACACACAACATTACAGGATCAGTTGGTCTGCTGAAGCCTAAACCAACCTAACCCTAACCCTAAACCCCATCGAGAATTATTTTATTTTTTCACTATATGTAACCTGTATGTGTGTCTGTCTTTTTCTCAAGGGAACATAATCACACACAACATTACAGGATCAGTTGGTCTGCTGAAGCCTAAACCAACCTAACCCTAAACCCCATCGAGAATTATTTTATTTTTTCACTATATGTAACCTGACTGAATATTTGATTACTGTAAAAAAAAAAAGAGAATGCAGAGAATAGAAGAGAGGAGAGGAAAGGGGAGTAGAGGGGAGGAGAGAATGCACGCATTATTTGGGCAGCACTTTGATAAAAATTAGTGTCTGATGGAAGAATAAAATGTAATGTAATTGTAAAGGAGAATAAAGTGGAGCAGAGCAGAGGAGAGAAGAGAGCAGGATTGAGCACTGTTCCCACAAAGCAGATGAAAAGTAATGGCTAGACAATACTGAGATTAGCTCGACAATACTGAGATTAGGAACTAGAAAGTGAGAAAAGTTGCAGAGCGAGAGAAATAGAGAGAGCGAGGGGGGGGAGATAGAGACAATGTAGTAGTCTGCATCCTGGTACCATTCATAAGAACTTCTATTGTTTATCTGAAGAGGGTTCATCTAAATGTGTTGAAGTAGACACACAGCTGTAACAAACAACGACTTTGCCGGGAGGAACACGGATCACAATGGGATGTATTGTTCTTTTACACACACACACACACGCACGCACGCACACATGCACATAAAAACACAAGCACACGCATTTGAACATTCCATTCCCTCTGGAGGCAACAGTACAGGACTGTAGGTTTAGGAGAGTGATAACATTTAGAGGCTTTTCATTTCCACAGTAAGGGATTGAACACTGCCGAAACAGAACACAGAGCGTGTTAGAGTTGGAAGCTTAGTCACACTCATCAAGTCAAGAATGTTCTCGCTTTCTTTTAGCCCCTCTCGTTCTCTCTCTCTCCCTTCTCTTTCACTTTCCATCTCCATTTCTACTGTTGTCTTGTCCTCTTGTTCTCTCTTTCTCTCTCTCTCTCTCTCTCTCTCTCTCTCTCTCTCTCTCTCTCTCTCTGGCTCTCTCTCTGTCACACACACACACTCTCTCTCTTTCTCACACACACTCTCTGTCTCTCTTTCTTCCTGTGTGTAAGTGGGAGAAAAGATATTACCTGTGTCAAACTATCTCTGTGTTCCAGGTCAGCAACAGACACATGGGCTGGCCCACTGGTTTCCTCTCCTGATACAGACATGCATACACACACGTGTGGACTGGACACACAGAACAGACATCTGTCACGTCACAGAATCTGATGGAAATGGGCTCATAGGACTGGGTGTTGATGGGCCACAATGTTTGTCTCCTGCTGCCTCAGTCTGTGTGTGTGTGTGTGTGTGTGTGTGTGTGTGTGTGTGTGTGTGTGTGTGTGTGTGTGTGTGTGTGTGTGTGTGTGTGTGAATTTTCCTCTTTGCCTGTGTGTTCTTTGTTGTTCACAGGAACAATATTATGTAAGCCAATGAGAGGGTCTGGATGACAGTATATATATACACACTCAAACACACACACAAACACACAGAGCAGTGGCCTATTATGCCAGGACCCAGTATACCGGTAAGAGTTGGAAAGAAATAATGTAAATAGAGACAACGAGAGAGAGAGAGAGAGAGAGAGAGAGAGAGAGAGAGAGAGAGATAAGGAGAGAGTGAAAAAGAAACAGAGAGAGAGAACAAAAGACAGGGAGATATTCCCTGTGTCTGTCAGCTATCAGTCCACCCCCAGCCAGGTGCAGAGCCACAAACAGAGAGCAGTTAGGATCTCATTACTGACTCATCACAGCCTCCACACAGACTCATCACAGCCTCTACACAGACTCATCACAGCCTCTACACAGAGAGAGAGAAAGAGAGAGTGAAAAGGAGTCGGAGGAGGGAGAGAGAGGAGATGAAGGGAGACGCGAGACGAGAGGAGAGGAGGGAATTTCTCTCTCACACACGTTAGACCCATTGTGACATGATGGCTGCCTGGAGCCCTGACTGACAGAGCTCTCATAAACCACACTAGACCTGGACGAGGTAACTAACCAATCACAGCACCCCATTTCATCGGGTCCTGAATAAATGATGTTGAATCTACTTTATCTGAAGCAGAGGGGAGCCAAGCAAACCAATACCATTATTCATCTAGGGGAAGGGCAGAGAGAAGTGTGTGCGTATGGGTGTGCCATGACCACGTATGCGTGGGTGTGTCTGTGTGTGTGTGTGTCTGCATATGTCTGTGTGTGTGTGTGTGCGAGTTTGTGTGTTTATGTCTGTGTGTGTGTGTTTATGTGTGTGTGCGCCTGTGTGTGTGTGTGTGTGTGTGTGTGTGTGTGTGTGTGTGTGTGTGTGTGTGTGTGTGGAACAGAGACAGGTTCAGAGCCTGGAGTCCAAAGACACCTGAGGGTGCTCTACTGATCTACTTCCTGTTGAGTCTAGCCACAGAGGAAGTAGACACTCAGGGTCATAACCTGAGGTCAAAGAGTAGCATGTGAGGTCAAGGGTCGGGGGTCAAATCAGTTAGGATTCTAAAGAAAAACCATACGTCTTAGTTCTACAATCGTTCTGGTTTTAGGCAAATGGGGCCTCGTGTCACTGAGTAACACACACACACACACATACACACAAACACACACACACACACATTTCAACTCCACCGCTGTCTCAACATGGATCCCTGTCCATTAATCTAATAAAACCGGCGTTTGATTGGATTAGAAAGCAGGAAATGATTGCCATGTTAGGCTAAAGGGTCCAATGACAGAAGCACTTGAGGAATGTCTGTATTTTCATCATGACGATGAGCTGGACATGTTTGTGTGTGTGTGTGTCAGAGTATGTGTGTGTGTGTGCGTGTATGTGTGTGTGTGTCTGAGTATGTGTGTGTGTGCGTGTATGTGTGTGCGTCTGAGTGTGTGTGCGTGCGTGTATGTGTGTGTGTGTCTGAGTATGTGTGTGTGTGTCTGAGTATGTGTGTGGGCGTGTATGTGTGTGTGCGTGTGTGTGTCTGAGGATGTGTGTGTATGGTTTGCAGTAGAGGAGGTATCTGGGAGTCATTCTGGTCCGGAGCAGCAGGGGGCCAGTTGAGCTCAGATCAGACAGAGGTCCAGCTAAAGCACAACCAGATGACTGGGCTCTGGTTACATTGATGGAGACATGGCTTCCATGCTCTCCTTGTTTTTGGAAAATAGTGTGTGTGTGAGTGTGTGTGTATGTGTCCTGGGGCAAGCCATTGAGACATTTCCTACAGAACTTATATCGGTTGCAGATACCGTTCCTCTTGAATTCTTTGTTTCCTGCCCAAACCAGACTTCTGCTATGTGAGCTGTTCAGCAACGCCTCCTAAATGGACGGGGTGGCTGTAGATTGCAAATGAGGAGGTTCTACTTTACAGCAAGATATGTGTGGTGTGGGTGCATATGTGGTATTATGTTTGCACAATGTGTGTGTGTGTGTATGTGTGCATTGGGGGCATGTGCGTGATTGTGCGCATGAGTGAGAGTGTGTGTGTTTATTCCCATTCTGCCATGATAACAGGTTTAATGCTCACTCTCCCCACTTGTTGTTGGACGAAGGACAAAGCAGACGTGAGCAATTCAGCGTAAAACTTCTGGGGCAAGACCAACACAACACACACGCTGCCAACACACGCACACACACACACACATTCTGGGACGAGGATACCACAACATGATGAGAGCCAATGTCAGATACTATCAATGGTTGTGAGCTCAACTGTAAAAACACTCTTTAGTTCAATCTCAGGAACCCTTCTCTCGTGCCGAATTGAAGCTGAAAACAAACCTGACTTGCTTAATAGGGCATTTTCATCTCATTACTGAACGCTTGACTTTTTGAATTGCTGCCCAAAAACTATGCTTGAGATTTGGTGCTTGAAATCATAATGAGAACGTTATCTGATGACAGAGTTTAAGGTGCCACAAACCTTTCTTCCACCTCCGGATCAGAATGTTCTAGTCACAACCTCCCACTCAACTACCTGAACTAAACCCTCTGTAATTACCTTGACGCTTTGGCTACAAATCTCTTCATTTGGTTCTTCCACTTTAGGTGTGTGTGGGTGAGCATATTTGTGTGTGAGCGTGTGTGTGTTAGCTTGTGTGTGTGTGTGTGATGTTGTCTTTGTGGTCTGTCATTGTAACAGGAGCATGTTCACCTCCGGATACTAGTGTCTTATCTCAATCTATAGTGTTCCTTCTCGTAATCCAAACAGGAGAGAAGATTTTGTGTGTGTGTCAGTGTGCATATGTGTATATGTAGGTGTGTGTGAGTGTCAGCGTGCGTGTGCGACAGTGTGCCTGTGAATTTGTCAATGGTAAATGGACTGCATTTCTATAGCGCGTTTTTACAGGCGGCACCCAAAGCGCTTTGCAATTGTTGCCTCTCATTCACCCATTCATACTCACACACACGCCGACGGCGTCGAGCTGCCGTGCAAGGCACCGCTCTGCCCATTGGGAGCAACGTGGGGTTCAGAGTCTTGCTCAAGGATACTTTGGCACATGGCCTTGGAGGAGTCGGGGATCGAACCGCCAACCTTGCGATTAACGGACGACCCTCTCTACCCCCTGAGCCACAGCCGCCCCCCACAGTGCAGCTGTGTGGGTGAAATAACTTGCTAGTTACAAAACGATATGGGTATAGGCACAGTTAGGACAGCATGGAGTGATGTGTGTGTGTGTGTGTGTGTGACGTGTGTATGTGTGTGTTTAATATGTTTGTGATGTGTCTGATGTGGATGTGTGTGACGTGTGTGTGTGTGTGTACGTGTGTGTTTCATATTTTTGTGGTGTGTGCGATGTGTATGTGTGTGTGTGCATGTGTGCGTGTGTGCAGAATGCTGAGAGTGCAAATACCTGCTCGTTCCTTATCTGATGTCAGATTAGACTGGTGCAGTTTATTTAGGCTGAGGAAGGAAGACTTCATCCCACAGACCAGCGTGGTGTTAAGATAACACTCACTTCACCCAAATACCTTCAGTCAGGCTTAACCAGGGTCCGGGGGGGACACTTCACTGTAGGGCAGACACACACCAACCTGCAGGGACACGCACACACACACACACACACACACACACACACATAGCCACATTTTGACACACTCCGATAGGCACACTCTGATAAATAGACACACGCATGAACACACATGAACACACACACACACACACCGAGTGACAGAGACACACAGGTGCTTGGGACAGCACAGAGCTAGTATCACATAAGTCACATGACCCAATAAGTCCAGTGTATATTTGCTCCCACAGTCCTACAGAACAGTGTGTACGGAAAAGCCCTGGAAGCGGGGTGACCATTGTTATCACACTGGAAACACATACAGGAAGGCTAATGCCAGGCTAAGCTAGCCCAGACAGGTCGTACCACAGGGGTAGGGTATGGTTCCGTACCACTGTGTTTCTGGGTGAGGGGGTTTGGGTCTTGCCACAGTTTTCAGAGAGGGGGGGGGGGGTTGGGTTGTACCAATATGTTAGGGTAAGGTAAATGTGGGCCGTACCACGGTGTTAGTGTGGGGGGGACAGGGGTTGTACCGCATAAGTGTACAGAGCCTAAGGGCAGGGGAAAGCTGGGAAAAGAGAGAATTATTTATTTTGAGCCCCGGAACAGTTCAGATGGATATGGCTTACATGGCCATTGATTTATTTAGTAACATAATATATAATGTAATTATTGCATGATTGGTATATTTTTGGAGGCCCAATGAGATGTCTTTTCATGGGGCCCATCAGTTCTGATGCTGTGTGTGTATGTATGTATGTATGTGTGTGTGTGTGTATGTATGTGTGTGTGTGTGTATGTATGTGTGTATATGTGTGTGGGTGTGTGTTTGTGTCTGTGTGTGTGTGTCTGTGTGTGTGTCTGTGTACGTATGTATGTACGTGTGTGTGTGTGGGTGTGTGTGTGCATTTGGGGAGGGGGTCAGCCCTGGTCTGGAATGAGAGATCAGAGCTCAGAGATCACAGCATTCCACCTGGACCAGAGAGAGATTCCCAGACAGACGCTCAGCAACGATACCCTCCCTAATACTCTCTCTAAAAATACACTGTGGGAAACACACACACAAGCTGTAGGGGCAGTGTGTGTGTGCGTGTGTGTGTGGGGGGGGGGAGGCATTAGGATGAGAATGAGTTCTCTGTATGCTGGAGGGGGGCAAGGCTTTGATCATCACATGGGAAGGGGGGGGGGGGCTGGGTAAGAGGAGGAGAGGGATAGAGAGAGGGAAAATAAAAAATGGAGGGATGGAGAGAGGGATAACAGAAAAGTCAGGGATGAAGCCAGAGTAAGCAGAACCACTGGCAGGCCCTCTGTGATTTGTGTGTGTGTTTAGTATAAGGGAAAACATGTTTTGGAATGGAGCATTATTCTCCTGATGGGAGAGATGATATAAGTACACACACACACACACACACACACACACACACACAACCCCAAACACACCGTTCCACTTGTACATCCCCAGTTCCACGAAGCTTCACAGAATGCCATCTGTGTCGATCTCTCAGAGCAGGCTTCCATTACAGTCACACTTGTAGAGAGGCATGACCAGAGACACTGATCTTTTATTTTTCTCTCTCTCTCTCCCCTTCTCTCTCTCTGTCTCTCTCTCTCTGTCTCTCTCTCTCTGGGAGTGTGAGATGTGCTCGACTCTTTCGAGTCTGACTAGGCTTGTGACTTGTCTCACCAACCACCCTGACCCTGACCGCTGACCCCAGCACCCTCAACATCGACCTGTCTGACTCTGGCTAACTCACTAATTAACAAATGAGCTGATGTGACATGCTACATGAATGAGACCTCTCTCTCACAGCTCTCTTTTTTTCGTTTCCCCTCTCTCTTTCTCAGTTCTGTCTCTCTCAATCTCCCCCTTCATCTGCTCTCTCGTGCGCTCCCTTCGTTTCGTTCTTGTGAGACGTCCGTGTTCCTCCTCTCGCTCTCTCACGCTCCCCTTTCTCCTTCACGCTCTCTCAGCCCCTCCCTCCCTCCTCCTCCTATGTATTCGGTAGCTCAGGCATGCCACACTGTGCGTCTCCTGCCTCACCAACCAAGATCGAGGTCCACTCCACACAACCCCCCACTCTAACAGACGCCAGAGACACAGGGCATGTGCCGTGTTCCCAATACGCCTTTTATCAATCTGTATGATGTCTTTCCATAAATTTGTGGCTGTTTTAACAATGGCCACATCCGGAAGGGAACACAAACACGCGCTCACACAGAAAAAAACCCATTCAACTAAACCCATGTGTCTCATTCATTCGTGGCCTCTCAGTCCCCTATCTTGTCCCTGAGATGGTTGTTTTTTTACTAAATGTTCCCGTGTGTGTGTATGTGTGTGTCAGAAGTTCCAGTAAAGTTCCCATGTCTGTACTTTTCCGTCAACAGTTGCACAATGTGATGGGAAAGAAGTAGCATACTTCATCAACCTTATCAAGCAGCTGTAGTGTTTGGTGGTTCATGTGTGTGTTTGGGTGTGTGTGTGTGGGTGTGTGTGGTGTGTGCATTTGGTGTGTGCACTTCCTCTTTGTCTGTGTTCAATAATAAACTTTAGAGAGGGTGTCATAACAATCCAGTCACTCTGTTTCTCTCTCTCTCACCCATATACACACAAACAGATGCGCTCACTGTACCAGACCTAACCCTAACCCTCGATTGATGGACAACTCAACAATGGTAGGTCATAGAGGGATTTTAATAAATCCATCACACACACACAACGTGACAGGTCGTGGTCTTAAATAAAACTGCTTCAGTGAGAGGAGGAGAGAAGAGAGGAGGGGGGAAAGCAGGGGAAAGGAGAGGAGAGGGGGAAAGGAGGAAGGAGAACAGAAGGGGGAAGGTAGAGAGGAGAGGTTGAAGAAGGGAGGAGAGGAGAGGGGCAAGAGAGGTGAGGGGGAAGGAGGGAAGAGAGAAGATGAGATAAGAATCAAAATCAGAATCTATTTAAGGTGAGATGAGAAGAAAATCCAGATTGTTTTGGAAACAAACCTATGGATGAAGTGAGTTGACACGTCACTTTCACATCTATCTGCCGTCTATTTAACGATCAACCCTTGTAATATCCCTCTCCTAGCAACAACACAGAAGGACACGAGCTGTGAGACACACACACATAGACACACACACAGACACAGACACACACACATAGAGCAGAGTGTCCTTTGAGGTGCAGATTTATGTGATCTTCCCTTGGTCAAACGCCCTCGCCCTCCTGCTACCACGGCAACTGGCTTGAAAAACAATGATGGTTTAGATGGATTTTAGGGACAACCCTGCAACACACTGGAACACACACATGCTCGCAAACGCCTTTGTTTCGCTTTGCCAAGTAAAACAGACACTATGAAGTGAAAAACTGATTTAATTCTTTATCATCCAAAATCAAATCAAATCAAATTTATTTGTATAGCCCTTTTTACACGCAAGCATGTCACAGAGGGCTTCACATGCGCCCATAGAACTGCCCCTCAACCAACCTAAACCCTCAAGGAAGACAAGGAAAAACTCCCAGAAAAACTCCCACCGGGAGAAAAAATGGAAGAAACCTTGGGAGGAGCAATTCAGAGAGGGATCCCCTCCTCCAGAGACGGTTGGTAAGAGAGAGGAGCAGAACACAAGCTAAACATAGTCATACAGTGTCAATGGGTTTTGAAACACCAAAATCCATTGTTCGGCTTTATAGACGTTGGATGGGACCGGGAAACTCGCTGTTGGCCGTCATGGAGACTGATTCAATACAAAAATATGCAGCAAGATGGTGAGCCTGGAAAATCAAATGAGCACTTCTACTATGTTTGACCTTTAGTATAGTAACCTTCCTTAGTACTGAGGCTCTACTGATGTGCTGTGTGAATCACTGAACACACACACACACACACACACACCCTAACAGGTGCACCCCAGATGTGAAGTACAGTTATCATACCAACGGATTGTGTGTGTGTGTGTGTGTGGGCGGGCATCTCATTGGGCAGGTAGCCCTGTAGCAGTTGGGCTTGACTTCCTGTAGCAGTGTATCAAGCCTGCTTGTGAAGACACACACAGGTGAGTATCCAGGGAGTTTACCCAGTGAAAGAGCACAGCGTCATCTAGTGTATGGGTCTGCATATAAAATACAGTACACACACTCTCACATGGACACACACATACATAAGCACACGCGCACAAAATAACACACATTGACATAGATAGACACATTTGCACACACAAATTGACACACACACACGTGCAAACATATACATGAACGCACAGACCCACACACAAATATGCATACACACACATTCACAGACACACACATTATCTTAGACAAATTTACAGACTTACATACACCTGAGAAAGCGGATGTAAGATATAAACACAGAGATATTCACCATCCTTAGCTCAGGAACAGTCTAGAACGTCTAGAACACGGAAGTGATATAACACTGTCAGCCCTCCAATCACGTCAAACCCTGTCTCTAGCTGAGTTTTGGTTGCTATGACATCAGCCCCGGCAACTGGCATCCCGGTCTTTTGAGGTATTTTTGAGGTTCGTAAAGACGGCCCTCACACACCTACACCAACACACACACCACAGACTGATCTTCTGGAGTCACTGTCAGGTTCATCCGCTCCCCACAGAGACCTGGCTTTTCCCAGAATCCCGAGGGGTGTGCCCTCTGACCCAAGAGAACTGTACTCTGGGTAGTGGTGTTTTCATAACCGCTCCCTGTCTGGCTCTACAAACACACAAGACCACAGAACATATGCACTCTATTACACACACACACAAAAACAATCCTAACAAAGTCCATTCAAAAACAGTTCCAACCAGTCCCGGAAGATAAATATCCCTCCGAACCACACACAGTAAGTTACGCAAGTCTTCACTGCGATGATATGTTCATGTACGCACCTGTGTCCTCATGCTTATGTGGGTGTTTGGGTGTACGTGCAGTGGCCACGCAATCTCGTACACAGTTCTCGCATGTGAGGGAACATGTGAAGTTCTCAGCGTTCTGCTGGAGGCCTCCAGGGTTTAATGAAAGCAGGCAGGATCAGTGAGAGGTACCTGGCTGCTGAGGGGTCAGGCGGGTGGGGGAGGGGCTAATGCAGTTACCTCTGCAGACCTATGGACTGCAGGAATCCCGCCTGTCAGCACTTTTAGCCAGACCTCATCATATCTGACCGGCGTAGACTTAGAGCCAGGGAAAAAAAACATTGCTGCCGCTCACCCAGACACACACACACACGCCACACATGCATACACAGAACAAGTCATAAGCTCAAGGCAGCCTTGAGATTGTTTTTCAGGTCACTATTTGGTTGGTGTTGTCATGACTCACACACACATGCACACACACTCCCTCTCTCTCTTTCACACACACACACACACACACACGCACACACACACTCTCTTTCTCACACACACACACACTCTCTCTCACACACACTCTCCCGCTCATTCACACGCACGCACGCACGCACGCACACTCTCTCTCTCTCTCTCTCTCTCTCTCTCTCTCTCTCTCTCTCTCTCTCTCTCTCTCTCTCTCTCTCTCTCTCTCTCTCACTCACTCACACACACCAAACTCTCTTCTCAGTGGTCAGGAGTAATGGCCACCACATCCCACCAGTTACCGGATTTACGTAAAACAACACACACACACACACACCACACCACACACAGAGAGGGTGTTGTTTTCTATGGAAATATTTGTGTTGCAGGAGGAGAGTCTGGAGAGTGCAGTACAGTGGTTAGGGACTCTCTCCTCTAAATACAGTATGTCCTGAGTCTACACAACAAAGACACACTGTCCCATCTGCTAATCTGCTGTGCATTTCAACATCCCAACTAGCCTCCCCCACCCTCAGCCTCCACCCAGCCTCCTCTGCCCCTCCCCAGCCTCCTCCCACCCTCACCCACCTGTATCCTAACCTCCCCAACCTCTTGTCCACCTCTCTCAAACTCCCCCACTCCGCCTCCAACACAACACTCAACAACATCCATCTGAGGCTCCCGAACGGTCTCCCTTCAGATCTGCTGTCAGCCCGGCTCATCCGAGGTATTTTTGTGGTTCGTAAAGACGGCACTCACACGCGTACAACACACATTGACACTACACACACCTAGAACACACCCACCCACACCATACACACTGCTGTCAGCCCGGCCCAGTCTGCAGTCTGGTTCTCTGGGTTGGGTCTCTGTGTTTACCTCAGGACCAGGGCGTGGGTGAAGTACGGTCTCCACGGAGGATGAACACCCCTGGGACTCCTCCCACTACAACCCCTCCCCCCCCCCCCCCCCCTCCCCGCATCTGGTTTCGATAACCCCCCAGCCACACCTACCCCCACGCTGTAGGGTGCGACCCCCCCCCCCCTCCTCCCCCCCCCCCCCCGTTCTACTCCTCCTTTCTCTACTCCTCCCTCTGATCTTTAGGCAGGCTCCAGATGTTGGCTGTAGCCTCTCAAAACAGATACTCGCCGCTCTGAAACACGCACACACACACGGGAGCCACACCCAGGGCAGGAGGGTAGCAGGTGGACAGCCAACCCCTGCCCTGCTGACAGGCCTGGGGGTCCCCACACGGGGAGACGGCTTGGGGGCCCAAGCCAGGGCCACTGGGAGGGCCTGGGAGATGTGTGCGAGGGGGGAGCTCTTAGACAGAAGCACCCAGTCTGGTGTGGTTTTCCCTGCTCTCTGACAAGTGGACTGAGGTGAACACAACACCAGAACACACACACACACACATGCACACACGCACATTCACATAGAGCTGTTTCGCAGTAGTGATGTAAGTGTGTGTACGGGATCCTGTCAACTAAAATAGAACATGACTGCTGTGAAGGTAGTTCTCATATGAACAGACTGTTGACATAACGCACACACACACACAGTCTTTCACCTCTTCCCTACCGTTTCCTCAGCGGGGACCCGGACTTGAAAGGAGAACAAAACACACCCCTCGCTCCCTCTCTCCACTACTGTTAAAGCCAGAGATCAACACTCTCTCCCTCTCCCCCCCCCCCCCCTCGCCCTTTCCAACATGGAATCTGGATCTAATAACTCAACCTTCCTCAAACACAACAACCACCCTCCACTACTTCTCCCCCCCTCCCCCCTCTGTCTCATTCCTTCCCTGTCTCTCTTCTCCTGTCCTCCCTTCTCTTCTCAGGGCACAGCCCCCCCCCCCACCCCTTCCTGGAAGGTTACTTCAAAGGCACACACACACACACAGAAGGGGTGACTGGGCACTCCCGTGTGAAGCGCAGGAGTGAGGTCCTCCCTGCGAGCTCAAGGTTAGAGCCAGATGATAACACAGGAGGCCGATCAGAACAACACTCGCTCCGGCGTCGACCTCCCCCGCAGTCACACGCACTGTACACAGTTCCACACACACAGTCATGCGCACACATTCAGGCACAGACACACTGTCCCACACGCACACAAGCAAACACACGCAAGCCCTGTACAGACACACACACAGTTACACACAGTCACACCCATCCACGCTCTCCTTTCCCAGCAGAGGCATGAGACCCAGGTCACATGGCAGTCGTCACCACAGCTGTCCCTGAGTCACGGCAGCCATGACGGAGAAATGAGAGCTGAGACATCTCGGCCAATCACCACTCACCTCAGTTTGAACACAAATCTGTCGCCCACAGGAAAACCAAGAGACCTATTGACACAGAGCACAGGTAAAGGATTGGAAAGTGAATTCGACAACCATTTAAGGCATCTTCCCCCAGGCCAGCGAGTGATCCAGGCCCTAGAATATTCAGTGTCGGAGTACGGAGTGTGACCTCCTGGTCTCAGAGACGCCGATGAACCAGAGCAACATGAGAAGTTAATCTGCAACACGTTTGAACAGCAGGGGAACTTTCAGGCGAACATGAACGTAGCTCTGTGATCTCCCCTCGTTCTCTTCTCACCTCTTGCTCTCTCTCTCACCTCTTGCTCTCTCTCTCTTTCACCTACAAACACACTCTTCTTGTTTCTCACACAGACACACACTAACGCCATCACCATCTCCCTAACTCTCCCCCCCCCCCCCCCCCCACCTCCCGTAAACACACACCTTGATATCTTGTTTCCCCTGTAGTGTGCTGTTTGAGACCTCAGTATTTAGATGACATCATGACCTTCTATCCTGGGTCCTGCCCTACATCAGCCCAGCACACATACACATGGCTGGGCTATGTTCTGGACCTAGACTATGTCCTGAAACGAGTCTTTCTCCTAGCAGTGAACTCGTAGCCAAACATCCCACAGGATCCCACAGGATTCAGCATCTAGGTAAACAAGCTCAGAGAGGAGCTTGCTCAGAACAGTCTGGCTCAATCCACCCCACCCCACCCCCCAGCCCCCCTCCCCTTCCCAATCTCAGTGCCGGATCTTGAAAGGGTTCTGTCTGATCCTTTAAAACGTTTTGGGAGGGAGAACATCAGAACCTTCCAGTCTCCCTAACAGCCAGGGAGAGGCCAGGCCTGGGAGAGAAACGTGTGTGTGTCTCTGTGTGCGTGTGTATGTGTGTTTATGTGTGTGTGTTAAATCAGAGGAATGCAGTGGATAGGAATTTAATCCAGCAGTAAGTTAGATTTGATTAAAGAGAGAATTTTCAGGTATTACCATTGGGAGGGTGAGGGGAGGAGGGAGGGGGGGAAATCTCGCCCTCCATATCGTTTGTAGAGCTGAGCCTTCAGAAGGTAAAAATGTAAATGCTATATTTTCCCTTTGTGTGTGAGAGTATCTGAGATACAGCCTGAGAATGTGAGTGACAGAGAATGAAGGGGAGAGAGAGGAGAGAGAGAGAGAGAGAGAGAGAGAGAGAGAGAGAGAGAGAGAGAGAGAGAGAGAGAGAGAGAGAGAGAGAGAAAGAGAGAGAGGGTAGACAGAGACTGAAAGAGATGAAAATAGAGAGAGACAGAGAAGAATACAGAGACTGAGAGAGATGGAAAGAGAGAGAGAGAGAGAGAGAGAGAGAGAGAGAGAGAGAGAGAGAGAGAGAGAGAGAGAGAGAGAGAGAGAGAGAGAGGGGTAGACAGAGACTGAAAGAGATGGAAAGAGAGAGATAAACAGAGATAGAAATTATGTTGGGATGCCTGATCAAAGTTTCTAGGGGTCAGAGGTCAACCCTGCAGCCCCTCCTGAGATTACAGACGGCCCAGCCAGCTAGGGTGAAGGTCAAGACAAACACAATTTCAGGAGCAATTACACCCTCTTGACAGGCAACATCATTGTGTAATAACAGCTGACTATTGGGATGTGTATTTGTCTATTATTGAATATACAAAATAGACACTTGTATACTTGAATCAGGATCCATGAACCTGAATAGGAGTGAAGCTGGCCCAATTGGCTTATGATCAAGGAAATACATGGCTGCCTTCACTGTATTTTCAGATGTGATGTTGCCCTGACCCCTAGTGGACAAACATATGACCCATGAAACACCATGTTTTATCGTATTATAGTGTATATATAATATCACAATATAATCACACACGACCTAAACATTTTAGCTCAAGAATGAATTGTGTATACGTCCTATGAATCACATACTAACTCATTAAATTCAAAATATATATATGTATATATATATTACTAACTCGTCATATCAAAAACTGACAACTGAGGAAGTGTGTTAGCCAGTAACAGTAGAAATGTACTCAAAAAAAGAAAGTCAAAGCAATTAAAACACCATTGTGAAATGATAACAATTAAATAATAAATGTTGATGAAAAGTCTCCCAATGTGCGTCTATACAAAAGCACCTTATAACCTAGACCACAGGACTGCCATTAAGGCTACTGTGTAGTAGCCTGGCTCTGCCCTCCTACGTACTTCCGCTCAATCTGGATTTTGCTTCTGTACTAGCTCTGGGAGTTTGACTTTGAAGTCGGTTTTCAGAAACACATTTTTTGTAGGTCCAATCAGCGAACAGAGGGAGTGGCTGAGAACGATGACGTTAATGTCGTGCACTAGTTTGAGTAGTTCAGTAATGGCGGCGGAGAAAGATGCAAGCGAAGCTATTCTGCGGTTGTGGCAACGCTGCCGAATATCCATAGGTTAAAGCCGGAGCAAGAACATTCCTTGCTGAGTTTTGTTGGTGGCCATGATGTTGTGGCCCTCCTCCCCACGGGGTTCGGGAAAAGTTTGATTTTCCAGCTACGGCAGCTAGCTCCGTTACAGTAGTGGTGAAGGAGTTGGCTAAGGAGAACGCTTGCGATTGGTTATGGCAAATCAGAGTGGCTCTGGGCAGATCCAATCATTTTAAACTTCAACAGAGGACCCGCCTTCAAGGAAGTTAACGTTTGTCAATGGAGCGATCCCAGACCCTCTGTACAAATGAAATGTACGAGGGTCTGGTTAGGACCAGGCTAACTGTGTAGTTCCCTGAAGGAAAATCACTTTTAGTAAATCCGCTTTCTCTGTGAGAGCTTCCCATGTCTGGAATACACTGCCATCAGACACACATAACTGCACCACCTGTCACACTTTCACCAAAAACATGAAGACATGGCTAAAGGTCAACCAGATTTGTGAACACAACCCCTAGCTGTGTATTGCCGTTTTCCATATTGTCTGTAGCTTGTGAGGTGTGGAAACAATTTGTTTCTCTATTTGTATGCTATGTCTTGCTTGTCCTACGTTGCCCTGCATGTGATCATTGTTTAATGATTTTTTGTATTGTAACTGTTTTTAATAACCTGCCCAGGGAGTGCGGTTGAAAATTAGCCGGCCGGCTAAAACCGGAACTTTTCCTGAAAAGTTGATGAACGTGCACTGTCCCTGTAAAAATAAACGAAATAAACTAAATTAAACCTTGAGAGGAATGGCAGATGATCGATGCATCGCCAAGGTGGGTTGGGCGACATCCACGCGGAGTAGTCACATCCTCAGGTCAGAACGCCTTTTACGCGGTGACAAGTCACACATCCAAGCAACAACCATCTCCATGTTCAGCAGTGGATTTAATACACTTTCTTCCACCCCTCACCTTCACCTACAAATAGGTAAATTCTTCTGTGGGCAAAAAATATTTTGCAGTTTATTTTCAAAGGCAAAAGCCATTTTATTTTTATTTTTAAAGTACACAGAAAGACAGAACAGCCAAACAGAAACAAAGACATTCAGATAGAACCGGAGAAGGACCACAAGGGGCCTGAAAAACAACAGGCTTTTCAACAACATTATTCCCCAACACAGTATTTACAGGCTGTAAGAAGACTCCTGAAGGAAATCCGGATGCTCATGACCTCAATGAAATAAAATGGAAAACTGAGTGTAGGTTCAAAGCGCAGGGTCTAAAAAGTTAGCCAAACAGGTCCAGCCTCGATCGAAAAGCTCTGGATTTGCAAGGTTAACAGAGAGATAACTACAGTTATCGGCTAACAAGGACTTTATGTTTGCATGGCAGCAAGGAAATAAATCAATAATCATCGGCTACCAATAACAATCACTTCGATCCAGTCAGATTTGAAAAAAAGATATCCCACAACTTCAGGAGTCTTGATACACAGAGTTACCTGAACATTTGAATTTCCTTTTGGGATCAGTAAAGGGAATTGGACTGGATTGACAGCTGTCAGTAGACAACATGTCAGACCTCCTGCCCCCAGCTCCCATCTCTCCTGACACACTGGAGAGGGAGGGTGGGTGGGTTGAACACTGATCCAGGTCCAGCCATCCATAAATGGCTGGACCTGGCAGGGGAAGGGCGAGGAAGGGAGAGGTGACGGTCCAGTGAGAGGGAGGGAGGTGGGGGCGTGGGGATGTGGTGTGGGGGGATGAGAAGGTGGTCGTCTCTGCGTCTGTCTGGCCTTGGCTAACGTATACGGAGTATACCCATATATATGGCTTAGGGAAGACTATCCCCCCCCACCCCCGCCCTCCTCCTCCATCCCCAGGTAGATATAGTGGAGCTAGGTCCCCACTACCTCTCACTACATGCCTGTTCACCACCCTGTTCACTCACACCGCTTGTCTATGTGTGTGAACCACATGGACCTGACCAATAGCATCCATAGTTAGGAGAATGCATCCTTAGACCGAATCCCAATACTCCCCCTTACCCCTTCACCTTAGTTTTGCGCGTTTCCGTGAGAGCTAGTGGTGTCCCAATACTCTTTTTGAGCAAGGGGTAGGGCTAAGACTAAGGGGTATACACCCCTTAAAACCAAGTAAGATCGGGAGCTTACTTGAAACCTAGGGCTATGTGAATACTGCGCGACCGGCAACAATGGCGGCCAGATCATCCAGAGAGTCTGATAAATGTAATATTTTCGGCTTAATTAATTGATAAAACAATTATGACAGTCTTGTTTTGTGTTATACTCAGTCCTGAACACATATTTGCAACCATTTTTCTAATTGAAACGTTTCTAAAAATCGCTAGTTTGGTACGCTAATGTTACAGTGCTGAATTGCACAACACTCCCGCATTTCTCTGACTAACATGTTTAGAGTTCTAAGTAAACTCCATTAGCAGCGAATTTCGTTTAATATCAGTGCATTACACAACTTGCTTTGGAGATATTGATACGTGCTAGATGACGTACCTGTAACCAAGTGGCGTCCCATTTCTTAGGGATATGTAGCCCTTACCCCTCAGTTGAGGGCCAAGGGCTAGGGGTAAACTAAGGGGAAGGGGTAAGGGGGAGTATTGGGATTCGGCCTTAGCCACCTTGTAGCCACCCGGGGGTCAGATGGCTGAGCGGTGAGGGAGTTGGGCTAGTAATCAGAAGGTTGCCAGATTGATTCCCCGCCGTGCCAAATGACGTTGTGTCCTTGGGCAAGGCATTTCACCCTACTTGCCTCGGGGGAAATGTCCCTGTACTTACTGTAAGTCGCTCTGGATAAGAGCGTCAGCTAAATGACTAAATGTAAATGTATTAGGAAAGTAGAAACCCTCAGAATAAGATCTTGTAAGGTGCGTCATCTCTGTCTAGGTTACTGACCCGGTGACCGCCCAGATCAGCTACATTGAGCCGGGCTCGTTCAACAGACGCCCCAGACTCTTATTTCCACCCCAAATCCCTAAACGGTACCCCTGCCTCCCCCATGACCCCTCAATCTCCGCCCCTCGGAAACATGCACAACTAGCCGTGTAGAACTGGGTCTGTATAAAGGGATCGTAGGTGACATGCAGTGGCTATACCATGCCTATGTGTCGCTCGTCGCGTGCCATCTCTCTACCAATAGTAAAGCGAGATGGGGTGTTTCTATGTGTGGTGGGTGCATTTACCCAAATGCTAAATACTGCTAGTACATCAGAGCAAACACTAGCATATAAATATGTGCTCCATTTAGTTTTTTTAACCCCTCCCCATGCCCCCTTTTTATTTTACATCAGGTCACCAAGGCCTCAAGTGAAAGTAAGAGGTTTCGCAGCGTACACAGGATGGCCCCTCCCCCCAACTTTAGCTCCACCCCCAGCAGAGAGTGAAGAGGCAGGGCCACATTTGGGGGAGGCCCACCGGGGGGTCAGCTGCAGAGGTAATCACACACGGTCCCTAAGTCTGTTGCAATGATGCGCGTGTGTATGTGTCTCATTGTGTTTAAGGCAGAAAGGCATTGTGTACAATCACTGAAGTTAGCCATTCTATGTGGAGGGGTTAGTAGGTCATCTGGGGATGGAATGGCTGATGCTTTGGAATGACTAGAGGGAATGAGGGATGGAGGCTCCACTAGGAGAAAAAGCCCTACCTCGAAGGAGGCTTTGAACAACAAGTCCACCATGAAACATAACCACCATGCACACAACATAAGAGTGTCAAATAAAAACACAAAACATAAAAACAATAGATTAACAGTCAAAGAATGGTAAACAAAGAACAGAACATGACCCTGAATATATTCAAATTGAGTAGGAATGTGAAGTGCTATTGTTGATCAACTAATTAGACCCGGAGAAAGATACCTTTAGGGGACAGACCCCCAGGGGAGAGACCATCCAGGGGAGAGACCTCCCTGGGGAGATACCTTCAGTGGACAAACCCCCCAGAGGAGATATATCCCATGAGAGAGATTACCCAGGAGAGAGATCATCCAGAAGAGAGATTCTCCAGATGAGAGATCCTCCAGGAGGGAGATCCTTCAGGAGAAAGATCCTCCAGAGGAGAGATCACCCAGAAGAGATCCTCCAGGAGAGAGACCACCCAGGAGAGAGATCCTTCAGGAGAGAGAGCCTCCAGAGGAGAGATCCTCCAGGAGAGAGATCTTACAGTAGAGAGATCACCCAGGAGAGAGATCCTCCAGGAGAGAGATCCTCCAGGAGAGAGATCACCCAGGAGAGATCCTCCAGGAGAGATCCTCCAGGAGAGAGATCCTCCAGGAGAGAGATCACCCAGGAGAGAGATCCTCCAGGAGAGAGATCACCCAGCAGAGAGATCACCCAGGAAAGAGATCCTTCAGGAGAGAGATCCTCCAGGAGGGAGATCCTTCAGGAGAGAGATTCTCCAGGACAGAGATCCTCCAGAGGAAAGATCCCCCAGGGGTCAGAGTCTAGAGAGGAGAACTTCAGTGATCCAGGAAAATGCCAGTCAGCAACGAGTGAGGAGCTCCAGTCAGACCGGTCCGGTTCCATGTGCGGGGCGACCAGCGCTGATATAAGTGGACGTGGGGGATGAAGGCCATTGGCTTTGGTGAGGTTCCAGACCCAACAGGGAGGATAGGTCTGGGGGGAGGGTGAACGGTGGTTGCCCCGGGTTACTTGTTTGCGGCCTTGATCCCAACAGCACACTCCTCATCGATGGCGCTGAGCACAGTGATCTGAGAGACAGGAGAGACGACGGCGTGGGTCCACATGCCACCGCCCACACACACAATCACGGTACACAAGCGCCTAGTCGAACGCCACCCCACGCAAACACACATACACAAAGTCACACACAGAAAAACACACATACACAAACTTTCACACAACACACACACCCATACAAACACACACTCACCAATATGTCCTCGGAGGCATCGAATTTCTTCTCGATCTCCTTGCCCAGGTCGCTCTCGGGCAGCTTGAGGTCCTCTCTGACATCCCCGTTGGTGCTCATCAGACTCAGGTAGCCATCTGTGATGTTCAACAGCTAGGACAACAGGATATGACATCATCAGACTCAGGTAGCCATCTGTGATGTTCAACAGCTAGGACAACAGGATAAGACATTATCAGACTCAGGTACCCATCTGAGATGTTAGACAACTAGGCCAACAGGATATGACATCATCAGACTCAGGTACCCATCTGAGATGTTCAACAGCTAGGACAACAGGAGATGACATCCTCAGCCTCAAGTAGTCGTCTGTGATGTTCAACAGCTAGGACAACAGGATAAGACATCATCAGACTCAGGTAGCCATCTGAGATGTTCAACAGCTAGGACAACAGGAGATGACATCCTCAGCCTCAAGTAGTCGTCTGTGATGTTCAACAGCTAGGCCAACAGTATATGACATCATCAGATTTAGGTAGCCATCTGTGATGTTCAACATGTGCAGCATATTCCAGCTCAAATCGGCGGACCATCACAAACAGGGCTCGGCGGATTACTTTTCACAAGTAAGATTTAACATTACCGTACTATTGGTTGTATTTTGTGAATAGAAAAAGATAAATAATGTCCTGTATCACAGCTACATGTATGACCTTTGCAGCAAAAAAAAGGGATGAAAATCAGTTTGGTATTCAGTGAGGTATGATTAATTACACAAATATGATACGCTGGCTAGATGAAGCATGATGTTATCTACTTTACACACTAGTTTTGGCTGTATTTTAATCAGAGTGAACGATTAAATGTTGCAGTAGTATGTGATCAGATGCGAACGCCACTAATAGTGTGCAACGCAGTCTCACAATATAGATGAAACAACTTTAACACACATGATGCAAGAAATCCAATATGCTAGCTTTATTAAGCATGATATATTTTTTTGTATTTTATTCAGGGTGAAAGATTCAATGTCACAGTATGCCCCTGGGGATTCAGGGAAACCAGTCGTGTACTGTACCGCCAACAGGGCTAGCTAGCTAGCACAGTTACGTTTTGTTACGAGACAGAATTTAAAAGTACAAAAACCCCACCAGGTAAATCTGGTAGCCGGATAAATTGGAAACCGGTGAACATACATATTGTCGGTTAACGGTTACACAGTAAATCATGAGCATCCAGTAAATCCATGAGTCCTTTCGAACTCAAGCGCAAATTCCTAGGTTTGTAATAAAGATGGACCAGCTGATGACCGAGGGAAACCAGCTGAGGGCTGAGAGAGACCAGCTAATGACTGAGAAAAACCAACTGAGGGCAGAGAGAGACCAGCTGTAGACGGAGAGACCAGCTGAAAACGGAAAGAGATTACCTTAAGAGGCAGCATTGTGGTCTGTAGTTAATTTGTCAAAAATGTTCATGCAATTTCATTCAGTTACTTGGTAATATTAAGGAAAGGGTGCTACAGCAGTAATGAAAAACAACAGTGAGCTTTATCACACTGACTGTAACCTTCAAATATAAAGTGGAGCAAATTGTTGCTTTTACTTTGAGTCATGTCCTGTTGTGTTTGTTGTCAAACAGAGAGCAACAGTGAATGGAAGGGGTTTGGCTCCAGCTGTTACATCGTCTCCAATGTAACAAAGACTTGGCAAGATAGCAGAGCTGACTGTATATCTAAAGGAGGAGACCTGGTGATCATAAACAGCCAAGAAGAAGAGATGGGTTGGTGCAAGGGTGAGTGAGCGAGACAGAGACGAAACAGCGGTATATTCACTAGTACAAATCAGGTGAAATCTGCGCAGGAGAATCACGTGATCAGAATCAGATTCAGAATCAGAAAGGATTTATTCGCCATGAAAGTTTGCACAGACAAGGAATTTACTTTATCAAGACGCACTTGTTCCGGGAGTACAACGGCACTTAGGAATGATTGGCTGGACCTGATGTTAGTTTCCTCAAGGATCACAATGACTCTTATTTAGAGACTTGTTGCTCTTGTTGGGCTCTCTATTTTGTGGGGGTGAGGTACAGGTGAGTATGTTACTTTGGGGCAACAACATGCAATAACGGTACAAAATGGAAAAAAATAAATTTTATTGAAGATTCATATTTTTTTCAATGTGTTTATCACATTTTATGAAAGTACTTAATAAAGTACTAAATAAATGGAAACATTTGTACTGAAAAAACAAGACAGTGGCTGTCAATTATCCTTTTCGTGTAGGTTTGTTACCTACAAGCAACAATGCGCAACGAAGGAAAAAACCTTTATAAAATTAATTTTAATTTTTACATTCGCACAGTGCCTCTAAAAGAGATTGGCATTTAATATTTAAAGGAGACATGTCATGAAAACTTCATTTTATGAGGTTATTTAACATTAATATGAGTTCCCCTAGCCTGCCTTTGGTCCCCCAACGGCTAGAATTTTCGATAAGTGTAAACCAAGCCCTGCGTGTTCTTCTCCGCCTTTGACAAAATGAAGGCTCAAACGCTCTGTTTGAAAATCTCCTCCAAGTGACGTAGATACGAGAAAGGTTACCTCCCCTCTCTGCTTTGCCCGCTCAGATCATCTGGCCCGCCCATGAGAAACTGAGCTGCCACCGTGCAAGGGCGAGTGCGATATCGTTTTTTCCTGGAGAGCAAACAAACGAAGCATAACAGTTGCTCATTGCTTGGATGAAGTTCCTTCATCCAAGCTTCTGCACAACCAGTATCTTAATTTGATTTTCGCTGAATTGCGCCGACACAACTTCACAAAGTTTTGTATGTCTGCGCCAAACATTTCAGCCTCTACTGTTTCCTCAACTTGAGCCAATACAAAACTGGCCTTGCTGAAATAAAATTCTGGATCATTACTAACTCTCCTTGGTCAAGCTACAAACCTTGGACAAGTAAGCTAACTAACGCTATATCATTTTGTTGCTTTACTGTATATGGTTACCTAGCTTGCTACCCTTAGAATGTGGCTGTAACATTAGCTCTGCAGCTAACAGCTGAGTTACTGTTGCTTATGTAAAGATAGATGGCATCAAGTAGGCTATGTGTGTGAATACAAACGCTGCAACGCCAGTGTTGTGCACTTCTTTGTTATTTGGATAACCGTTCTGCTGTTATGGCGCGCGATATCCGCCTTTCTCTTCATTGAAATGACTAGGAGTGTGCACCTCTGCAAACCAGGGTGATCAGATGAGAATGACTCAATTTGAGGCATCTTACAGCAACGGGGGCTACGAGCCATTGCGATACATCCGTTGTAAACATTAGCGCATGTTGCCGCCCCTCTCCTCCTCATTAGCATTTAAAGCTACAGACACCAAAACAGCGCGTTCTGAGGAAAGCTCATTGTGGGACTACTCGTAGTGGCTATAATTCTGCACCATGGCTGAATTTCGGGAAAGAGACTTCAGATACAGTATTAGGGGACCACTAAGGCCTATATAAAAGCATCCAAAAACAGCATTACATGTCTCCTTTAATGAAACAGATAAACAATAATGATGTTTGTATCATTAGGTCCTTATACCAATTCAGCTTCACTGTGTATGGAAATCAAAAAATCAGTTTTTCTCAGGAGTGAAACCCACATCAATATTCTATTGGTAGTGTCCCAATCATGTAAGAAACACATCCATGTTAGCTGTTTAGGGCTGTAGCTTTGTTAGTTTTCAGTGGATGTGCTTGCGTGCATGCACCCACACATTCATGTACACCTATACAATTATTGTACTCGCTGTGAAATATATTATTGTTGCTTGCTTTTTCCACAGGTACACTCTTGCACTTTTAAGGGTTCTTGCTGTTTAATTGTAACTTGTCTAACTACATGCTCTTTGGGACTTATTTGGTCTCACAATGTATGCTTCATGTTTGGCTACCCACAATGTTTGGGGCTATCTCATTGTTATAATCAGTGACCTATGCACTTTTGTAAAACTCTGTCTTGGAAGTCGCTTTGGATAAAAGTGTCTGATAAATGCATAAATGTAAATACAGTAGACAACTGCTTTCATTAAAACCTTAACTGCATACAACATCTAGATCTTTCTTTTACCAAAATGAACAGAGATTCCATACATACCTATGGCAGAATTTATTTTATATAAAGAAAAAATAGTTCAACTGGTGAAAATAATCCATAATTTATCGTCTTTAATTTATTAGCCAAATGTTCTTATCAGACCGATAACAACAACACTAAAAATAAATAATACACTAATCGTCCAAAACCGCATTTTCTTTTTTGGGACCAACAAAGTCCCTACCTACCCCAAACAGACTCCAGTACTTGAGAAAGACACATACTGTGCCTTCATCTCCAGGGTTTGGATATCTAACAAGAAGAATCTTTTACATGGATGGTTTGACTTTACATTTAGTCATTTAGCAGACGCTCTTATCCAGACTTTAGTTGTGGTCAATTTATTAACTATATCTGTGAAATAGCAATGTAACTGTAGATCCTCCTCCAGTCTACTGGAATGTATCCATTCACAGTACACATAGTTAGCGTGTTTAGCACTGGTGAAATTCACTTTGAACGGTACTATTGGCATGCTAATTAACTAGTTAGCATTAGCTAGTTTAACGTTAGCCTACGTTACACCAGAGCCATAGAAAAATATTTTTCTGGGGAAGAGCAGATTGGCCTACTACAGTTCTCTCAAATCTCATGCATTTGCTTTAAGACTCACCCATTTCAACAATTTCTCACTCTGAGAAGCGCAGAGTTATGCAAAGTTGATAGTTATCTCGAGTTATACAGAGTTAAAAACCAGACAATAAGAAACATGGTATGGTAATCTCACGCCAAACTTTTGATAAAACCTGAGAGCCCTGCCACTAAATGTCTGCAATTTAGTTCAAGAATTAGGGCCTACATTTAGCTGGTTTCACGTATATACTTGTATACTAAGTATACTGTAGGTCTTCCACTGTCTGTGTGTGTAGAAGTTCAATTAAAACAATATTTATGTATTGTTCTTTTTAGTAAAAAAGAAAAACTTCTTAGAATTGAACTATTCAATTTGACATGTTAACTGGTGTTCAAACTATTTTATATGTTGCTTAAAAATAAAACATATTGTGTTCAAAAAAATATTTTAAAGCTGTAATCGCAATACCGTGATACAGTTAAACCGTGGTATTTTTTCTCAAGGTTATCATACCGTCAAAAGCTGCTACTGGCCCATGTCTAGATGGGGCTCTTTTCACTGTGCTGCAAGCCAAAAAAGAAAAAAGAAAAACCATAATATTCCAATTCAGTATACTGTTATAATCTACATTTTGTCACATCTCTATTTAATACTTTGCTTTTGGAGTTAATGTCAGATGAATGAAATAAGATAAAATAATAGTTTTGAGACAAACATTTTGCGATTCCTGAATATTTCTGGAAACTTTACGGGAGTATACTATCCCTTTTTAACCCTTACTTGGTAGTCCAGCCTCTTAATGTGAGGGACCTCCATGTTGTGGGTGGAGGGGCAGATGTCCTCATACTTCTTGTTGGTGAAGATGTCAAGTCCTACAAGGTGAACCTGGAGAACAGACATAGCATGACTGGATGATAGGGGTGTAATGATACACTCAGCTCCCGATTCGATACGTATCACAAAACTGGGTGTACAATTCAATATGTATCACGATATATGAACAACATTTTAAATTGAACTGAAATTCACTTAACAGATTTATTTCCAAAACACTAAACATTTTAAATAATTGTCTTTGTTGTACATACAATTTAGTTTACTCCGTTCAAGCGATTTCTGTAAATGCAATGAATGCACGCATGATGCAGGTGCAGAGTAGGTTACTCAACCAAAGGATCAAACGGACGTCATATTGTAAAAATACTGCCATAACTCTACGATACATCTTGTAAACATTTTATATCGCGATATATTGTTACACTATATATTGTTACACCCCTACTAAATGGCAGGTCTTGTTTGCTGTAGAGCTGAACTGTAACTTTGGTGTTACTTTGTTACTGTATATGCAATAATTTTTTATTTCACCATTTAAAGGAACTTCTGCCACATTTGTATCTGTTTGAAGGACATGGGAATGGGGAAATTAGGCAGACTAACAATTAGAGAAGATGGACAGGTTGGCATTATATTTTACAAACAGGAGGTGCGCATCTCCTCTTCCGCTAATTGGGGCTGATGATGACAGGATGATAACCTGCGCGCTATTCATGGAGCGCTCCATGTGACTGGAGTCATAACAGTTATCCTACACTACCACACAGTTACCTTGGCGTGCCCGTGTTTGCCTGTCTTGGAAGTGGACATGTCAACTATCTTGCAGGGTCGTCCCTTCAGCATGACATGGCCGTTCTTCCTCAGTGCCGAGCATTGCAGCGGATAAGTAGCAGAAGCCCCCGCATCTCCACTGGTGAAGTCTGTGTCTGCCATGGTTACTTGCTAGCTATAAGCAGGGACAACACCAAATTGTCATAATCATAATACTTAAATGTTTTAGCGACCAGGACCTCTACCTAAATGGACAGTGTAGTTTTCAATGGCAGTGGTCCGTTAGCTTGCTACGCTAATAGGTGGATGATGGACAACACAAACTGCTGCTGCTGCCTACTGCTGCTGCAAGACCAAAACAAACATTCAGCACTTTCATCGTGACAAGCCTATATATTTAGCCTAAACAGATAAAAAGTTATGGCGTAGCTTTCAGTATTTCTTGCAGCAAGTCTAACTGGCCAACTTTTTCGTGTTGACATTTGTAAACAAAGCGATTGTGTGCAGTAACAAATAAATAGTGTATTTACCATTTCCCGACTAGCTAGAGCTAGCTCAGCTGAGATCCTTTGTCGTGCTAGAAAAACATTGCCTGACAGACCGTTATACTGTATAGTACAGCTAGCCTACTATTAGCGAAAAGATTAAATACGTTGAGAAGATTCTTTGCATCTAGCTAACTAACAAGCTAGTTGGGTTGACAGCTCGAGATAGCCAGCAGTAGATGCTATAGCTAGATGACAACTTTTAATAAGTACGTAAAGTGCGAACAGCATGGGCCTCGTCCGGTTCTCCTCTAGTCTCACTCTCCCGGGCACTTCAGCACCACCCTCCCTCCACACCCATAGAAAGCCGACAGGCCAGCTAGCAAGCAAGCTATACATTAACTTAGCTATGTGCAAATATATACCTTCAAATGCTATCTTACGATTTTCCAACGTTCGTGTATGGATTTGACAACACGCACTAATCAATTATGTTCATCATCAACTGCATTGAAAAAGTTCAGTCTTACCTTGCAACAAAGATATGACGGTAGAGCGCTTGCGCGGAGTTTCGGCACTGCAGTAGTACCATTAGCTGGTTTCACGTCTCACGGATGAGAGAGATGGAGGAGGGAGGTGGGAGGCGATGGAGGGGGATGCTTTCATAACTTCAGGGACCTCGAGCCATTCCGGTCATTCACTCATCCATTGATTGATTCACTCACTTGTTTAGAGTCCTGTGGACAAAAGCATATGAATGGTCTGGATTGTGTCTGATATCAAACGACTAATTTGGGTAGGCAAGGCTGTTGAACGGCCTTATAGTTTACCTGGATCTCCACCTACAAAATAATAGGGCATCAGAAGATAATAACGTATGAATTTGAATTATTTATTTATTTTCAAATCACCACTGTCTCATCAACGTACCAGACTATTTATAACGGTGTGCTGCCTGCAGGACAGGAGTGGGACGTGCAGTTATGGTAGGAACCACTAGGGTCTGCTATTCCCCCAGGTCTAAACAGAATGAGAGCTAAGGTGCAGCGAAGATTCAGGTTTTTTAATGTATGGGGAAATTGTAAGGGGTTGGTAAGAATTTGGCCACAAGCCTATAATTCTATTATGCAAACTGAGGTTTGCTACCTGACTGGTTGGCCCTAACTCTTCAGATCAGACACAGTGTATGTGTTTACAGGGGACATCCAAGTGAATTATCCAAGTGAGTAAAGCGCGTAGCACATCGGTCTAGGCCTTACCACAGGGACTCAGGATTGATTCCAGCCAAGGGCTATTTCCTGCTTGGTCTCCCCTCTCACTGCTGTCTCCCTGCCTTTACCATACCTCATTGTCTCTATATATAAAAAATTAAAAAATAAAAGCCAAACATGTTCAAACAAGAGCTTAGTGTAGACAGAGAAGTGAATGTCAATTTCAGGTGAAAATGTAGGCTTCAGTAGATTTGTGAGGGTGCATGCTGTGTTGGCTGCACAGTTGACATAAAGAGATAACAGATAAAGACAGGAGTGTCAGTTGACACAAGCATCCATTAGTTAATTTTGCTCTGGTGGAAAAAACTGAAAGGGACGTGGGAGGAGGTGGGGGGGGGAGAGAGAGAGAGAAAGGGAGAGATCGTTGGTTTATTCAATTTCCTCTGGGTTAAACATTGACAGCCACCTGTCCACACTTTGCAACCATGGTTTTGGCTTGTAATGTCACATCCCGCCCCACTCCCTAGGTCATGTCTTGGTTCTTTCTGTGTGTTTGCACTCACCTCTCCTCTCATTTCAGTGTCTCCTCTCATTTCAGTGTCTCCTACCCTGCCTGTGATTGACCCACCCAGCCCTAATTGACAGCACAGCACCTGTGTTCAATCTAGCCCCAGTGTATTTGTGTTTCAATCTCTTGTTGCTAGTTTGTCTTTGTACCTCATGTCAAGGCTGTAGCCATGGAGTCAACATTGGGGGGGACGTTTTTTTTTTTTTAATGATCATTTCGGACAGCGTGCGTGGTTGCCTGTTGTAGCGTAGCACATTTATATTTTTATATCAATATATTGGGGGGGACGTTTTGACCAGATTTGAATATTGGGGGGGATGTGTCCCCCCCAATATGTATTATGATTACGGCCTTGCCTCATGTCATTCCCTGCCTAGTCTTCTGACTCCTGTAAAACCTTTTTTTGAATATTCTGAGTCATGCTTTTGAATCCACCACCTATTGCCGTTACATGTACAACAACTTACCCGACCCGATGGAAAACTTTTTATTCAGTACATTATACAGATTTATTTGCATACAAATTTAACCAATCAACACTTTGGTACATTTATTGCTATTAGGTTTGATTGCTTTAAGACTTACACTGTATGTCAAGGATAATCCACAGCCCCCCAAAGTGGTACACAAATGTACAAATCTTTAAAAATATTTTAAGGGTATCTGCATTCTCCAGGTAGATTGACTGTACAAGATGGCTGCCGTTTCAGAGCCTCATTTCCAGTCACTGGGGAGGACCAATGTTTGTGACGAGAGAATGTTATATTAATGTGCTATTATACACAGATAGAACAGAGCTAAGATACAAATGCAGCATCATGATTCAAACATACATAGTGGTCTTTCAAGCATCCGAGGCTGATTTAAGGTGCTCCAGTTCTGTGGAGATCTTGGGGCCTGGAGGAACTGTTTTCCTGCCCTTCTGGAAGACAGCAGAAATCTCCTCAAAGGTCTTCCCCTTGGTCTCTGGCATGCGGCAGTAGGTGAACACAGTGAAGCCAAACAGGAACACCGCAAACAGGATGAACACGTAGCTACCCAACAGAACCTACAGGAGACAGCCACAGCACAGCATAAGGGAGATTGTGAGAGTTTGAGAGAGAGAGAGACAGAGAGAGAGTGAGAGTGAGAGTGAGAGTGAGAGTGAGAGTGAGAGTGAGAGTGAGAGAGAGAGAGAGAGAGAGAGAGAGAGAGAGAGAGAGAGAGAGAGAGAGAAAGGGAAAGAACGCCTAAATGGGTTTGAATGTCCGTGAAAGAGAGATTGGCTGTCGGTGAGGGGAAAAAAAACGTGAGAAAGAGTGAGTGTGCATTGTGCATACCTCTATGTAGGGGAAAGTCATCCCCACAATGAAATTGCAAGTCCAGTTGCAGCAGCCAGCCAGAGCAATGGCCGCCGGGCGTGGTCCCTGGCTGAACAGCTCTGCCACAATGAACCAAGGGATGGGACCAGGTCCCATCTCAAAGAAGCACACAAACAGGAAGATGGCCGACATGCTGACGTAGCTCATCCAGGAGAACGTGTCCTGGGAGACAGGAAACAGGAAGCAGTCAGGGGATGTCAAACAGTCTATTGGTTTGTGAGCTTTCCATGGGATTGCAACCCTACTAAGGCTGCGGCGTTGCTATCAGCTATGAGTACAGACCAGGGTTTGGGACATTAAGCCAAGTTTGGGGACAGGAACTTGTTGTTTGAGACAGGAAATCTTGGTTGGGGACAGATAACCCACTTTGGGGACCAGCACTGTAAGATGCTTGCTATGGTACTGTTGACTTTATAGTAGCTTTGCAAATATCACATAGAAAGTGAAAGTCAGGATATCTAACAGCCCAAGCAAGAGGGAGGGATGAACAGGATACTCTGGTAAAAGGAGGAAGAAAGGAGTGCATGACTTAAGTTGTTGAGGGCTTGAAATGCAATTTGCTCACCAGATAGATGAGGCCAACTGACATGGCAACCGCACAGATGCACATCCCTCCTAAGCCAATCAGACTTAGCGTTCTTCTGCCGGCCCGATCCACGAGCACCACCTGAGAGAGAGAAAGAGGGATAGAGAAAGAGAGAGAGAGAGCGAGAGAGAGAGGGGTGAATGGGGTCAGGTGGAGAGAGAGAATGAGTGAAAAGGGTGGTTGGGAGTAGAAAGAAAGAGATAATAATCATTGTATTAATTGTGGGTTGCAGTTGCCATGTTATGTCAGTAGATGGTGAATAGGCTCGTGATTTGGGCTTATAAAAGAGATCTCATCAACTACTGTTCTCAGTTAAGATTACAAAGATGTGTGTTGACCAGTGGCGATTTCTTTAAGACTGCAAAGGCAGCTAAACTTCACTTAACATAAAAAAAAAATCATGGTCATATATTTACTATTGTGTTAACATTTTTTATGCATTAGAACACGTTCATATCGAAGACGAGTTCGTTCAAAATCAGCTACATTAGCTGATTAGTAGGTCGACTGACTGATTTCCTTATCATGTTCCCGTAGCGCCACAGTGCATTTCCCTTTTCAAGCTCAGCCTCCATGGACTTCAATGGGGCTGCTTTGAACAGTTATTTTCAGTGTTTCGAAACTATACTGTACTCGAAAGACTGCATCTCTTTTTGATTGACAGTGATTTTGTACTATAAAAGTCACCGAAGCTATTCAAGCTCAGTCCCATCACGGATTTTGCAACTGTCGTTGAAAGACAAACTGCTGAAACCTATTTCTCGGTATTTGCTTGGCGAATTTGCTAGCCAATTTTCATCATACATTTCACACAATTATACATCACATTCAGTTCAGTTAACCTAATTCCCACATTTCCTTCGTTTAATATTTTTTCGTTAGATCGTTCATTCATTCATTCATTCATACATACAGTACGGCTAGTGTCGTAGGAGTGAACTAGCCAGTGAACTGAAAATGTATATGATGTAGGCCGAAAATGAGCTTCCTCTATTTGAAAGACCAGCAGCCGCCACTGGCTCATGGAGTTGTAGTAATTGACTTAAGGCAACTATCGCACTGTGTTAACGTTCAATCACCATGGTAACATGATGACACATGAAGATGTCATAAATGCATTTCCTTTTTATAAATGACAAGCATTCGACTTATACTCAGATCCATGAACACATCATCTGAGAAGGTAAGACCTCGATCCTAAATTAAACATGTAAGCTAAAACATTTGTTTAAAATGTACTTCGAATATAATTGACAAACAATCATATTTGCGCTCATAAACACATCATATGAAGGTTTGCTTTAAATCCAAAATTAAATAAGCCTATGTAAGCTACTTAAAACATACAAATAAAATCAACGTTTGATATTTTTGAGGTTGGCCGCAGCTATGCAAGAACCTCGCAAACGTCGTCTAAATATGGCCAAAATCATGTTTGCGTCTATTGGGGGATAGCCAAACAATAATTTGGATATTCAAAACATTTTCACAATGTTGGCCTTTTAGTCTAAACATAGCAGATTTACAAACTGTCTCTTTCCAGTTTGGCCTCCAATCCAGACCATTGTTCTACGTCATAATGAATAGAATGTTTAGATGAACGCAGTGACGTCCGATATTTTCTCAAAACATTAGCACAGCGCGCACTTATTTTTACGCATCTTTCATGAAATATCTTATTTTCAATTTATTGTGAATGTAGAAAAGGAACAATGAATCACGACAAGAAAAAAATCAAGGTAGGTCAACCTTTCAACACTGATTATTAAAACAGTAAACTGATATGGCTGTCCTGATATTTTGTGGAGTGAACTCAATATAGTTTGATTGTTTCACAGAAGAAGAAGCCTTCTGAAAGAGGCCTTGAGGCAGATAAAAAAGCCACTGTGAGTCCAACTGTCATCATAAAAACCTATTATTGCGATTATTCTTTATTCCCCACACAATAACATATTAAGACGTATTATATTGAGGGTTGAGGGTGACAATGCAAGTCACTTAATTGTCTAAATTTTCTCAAAGGCCTCTGGGGAAAGCCTTTCACCTGAGTTTGCTGCCAAAGGAGACTTCAAGGAGACTTCAAGTCAACCTTCCAAGACGGTGGGCAAACCTCAGAGGCAGACCTACGCCTCTGTCCTAAAAGAGGCGGCAGGGGGCTGGGAGAAGATGGCCAGACGGACCTGTCTGATGACCAAGGAGAAGCATCAAGACGTCCTCAGGTCAGCTGAGGCTGAGAAGCCCACTGCCAGAGAGAGGGATCTGGCCAGGGAGGTGGAGAAAATGAAAGTGGAGAGGATCAACTTTGAGAACACAATACAGAAGCTTCACCATAAGCTCCTGGCGGAAGTGAAAGCTCGTGTTCAAGGAGAAGAAGCTCTGGCCAGGGCTCGGACCAACCTGCGGGGCCACGTCGCCGCCAAGATGGTGGCAGAAAGAACCGCCAGCCTCGCAACAACAAACTTGGTGGACCTCCAAAGGGCCCGACAGGATCTGGAGGATGGTTTGACCTCTCACCTCAGAGCCTGGGAGAAGGAGAAGGAGGAGCTGACATCTCAGAGGAACCAGGCGGTCGAAGCCCTGAAGTTGTCCGAGCAGGGCCTCACTGTGGCCACAGCCAAGCTGCTGGAGGTGGGAAACATGGCCCCCAAACCAGCTCAGTTTGGGGGAGAGTTCCAGACGGAGCTCTCTAGCCTCAGAGCAGAAATCTGGGCGGCCCAATCTGCCAGAAAGACGGCTGATACTACATGCAACATGACCAGGGCAAATCTCATCACACTGGAGAGGAACCTTCGGGCAGAAATTGCAGAGAAGGATGGGAAGATCCTCGTCCTCTTCAGTGAGAAGAAGGAGGCCCTCCAAGTGTCGCAGAAGGCGGAACAGGACCTGGAGGCTTTTAAAGCCAATCTCATGAAGATGGCCGGTGTCATGACGAGACTGCAAGTCAACTTGAGGGAGAAGGACACGCGTTGCCATGATCTGGAGAAGGCCCTGGACGAAGTTCAGGATGAATCCCGTCACATCAGAAAAGAGCTGATTGATAAATGTGCAGAGATGGAGGCTCGAGAGAAACAGGCTGCAGACACAGCTGCGGAGCTGCTGTCTCTGCAGAAAGTGGCTGACCAATCAGCAGCAGACCTGAAGGTGCTACAGAAAGTGGCTGACCAATCAGCAGCAGACCTGAAGGCTCTGCAAAAACAAGCTGAGCAATCAGCAGTAGACCTGGATGCTCTGCAGAAAAAGGCTGAGCAATCAGCAGCAGACCTGAAGGCGCTGCAGAAAGTGGCTGACCACTCAGCAGCAGACCTGAAGACTCTGCAAAAACAAGCTGAGCAATCAGCAGTAGACCTGGATGCTCTGCAGAAAAAGGCTGAGCAATCAGCAGCAGACCTGGAGGAGGCTCTGCAGAAGCTGGCTGAAACAAGGTGCCAGTCAAAGGAGACCCAAACCGAGGTAGTCCAGTCATGTCCAGGGCCTACACTAATTATTTTTGTGCATAGAAACAAGCCTTCTAATATGTCCTGTAATGCATATTGGAGTGTAAACCCTGCATGTTCCCTTGTGTACTGGGGTCGATGTGTTGACACTTTGTGTTTTTCAGAAAAGTTTCGGCAAAAAGAAAAAGAAGGGTGGCTGCTTTGGCCGCATGATGTTCTGGAGAAAATCCCAGCATGCATAGGGGGATGTTAACACCTTCATCCACCACCCTCGCCTCCCCCCTCCATACAACCTTCCTCCACCACGACCACCATCATCTCTACCCTCCTCCACCACAACCACCATCATCTCTACCTTCCACCACAAACCACCATCATCTCTACCCTCCTCTATTACAATCCACCATCATCTCCACCTTCCTCCACCCCAAACCACCATGACCCTTACTGTGCACACACACACACACACATACATCATCCTTACCACCATCCACCCATCTGACCTTATCCAAACACAAACACACATATCCTTAATCTCCCTAACCCTTGATACATGGCATCATGCATATCAACATTCTTGCATGCTGAATAGCTCAATAAAAGATGCCTCCCAAAACTTGGGGTCTTGCTTTTTCCTTCCTCATGATAGTGGCGTAAGCCTGTGTACAAGGGATGAAACTGACCTAATAGATAAACTTTCCATGGAATCACATGACACGGAATGTGTTCAAGACTGATAGTTACGAAGCTCTGTGTGTGTGTGTGTTTGAGGCACACAGCTGCACAGGTCAGCATGAGACTCGGAATGAGCGGGATAGTTGTCATGATGACACCCAGCTGACTCTTGGCTCAAGGGCACGATACCTGGCACCTGAGGGTCCCCTACTAACCCCTCAAAGCACTCCATGACAACACCTTCAAAATGCTTTATCGACACACATTTTGCTTGACAAACAGCACCTCTCTATACAACTGAACACAAAACAAGACGTCAGTGATATTGTCAAACCACAAAAAGTCCAGCTCACAGTGCTCTCGTTGTACAGATCCTTACTAATACTGTACCCCAGTGTTGTTTTATACCAAAGCCTCCTGCGCCTTAATGATGTAAACAAATCACACCCCACACAGCCTTCACTCTCTCTCCTCACTGCTCACTTTCTCACACTCACTCATTCTCTATCTCCCCCCTCATTCTCCGTTACTTTAATAACCACATTCATAATAATAATTCATAATGACAATCTCCAGGTCCAATTAGGACAAGCGGCTTGACAGAGTTAGAGTGTAAACCCAACGGGAAGATAGTCACAACTTCTTCCAACCTCCAGCAGAAACGGACGTAACAATATTCGGTGTTCTGCAGGCAACAAACTAGTTTCCTTACTACGATACAGAATACTAGTTCTCGGTTCTGCACATACCATTGTGTAACGTCAGCTGGGTTGCAGAACACCTAATAACAATAAGATTTTTCGGCCGAGACCAAATGGAGACAGAGAGGGAAACATTCCACACCTGGACACGTGCGATCACTCAACCCGACCCCACCACCCCCTGGTCCCAGAGGCGATTATTTAAGACTATAAGGGAAGCTCAGCTTCCCCTAACATAAAAAAAAAATCATGGTCAAATATTTACGATTGTGTTAACATTTTTAATGCATTAGAACACGTTCATATCGAAGACGAGTTCGTTCAAAATCAGCTACATTAGCTGATTAGTAGGTCGACTGACTGATTTCCTTGTCATACATTCCCGTAGCGCCACAGTGCATTTCCCTGTTCAAGCTCAGCCTCCATGGACTTCAATGGGGCTGCTTTGAACAGTTATTTTCAGTGTTTCGAAACTATACTTTACTCGAAAGACTGCATCTCCTTTTGATTGACAGTGATTTTGTACTATAAAAGTCACCGAAGCTATTCAAGCTCAGTCCCATCACGGATTTTGCAACTGTCGTTGAAAGACAAACTGCTGAAACCTATTTCTCGGTATTTGCTTGGCGAAATTGCTAGCCAATTTTCATCATACATTTCATACAATTATACATCACATTCAGTTCAGTTAACCTAATTCCCACATTTCCTTCGTTTAATATTTTTTCGTTAGATCGTTCATTCATTCATTCATACATACAGTACGGCTAGTGTCGTAGGAGTGAACTTGCCAGTGAACTGAAAATGTATATGATGTAGGCCGAAAATGAGCTTCCTCTATTTGAAAGACCAGCAGCCGCCACTAGCTCATGAAGTTGTAGTAATTGACTTTAGGCAACTATCGCACTGTGTTAACGTTCAATCACCATGGTAACATGATGACACATGAAGATGTCATAAATGCATTTCCTTTTTATAAATGACAAGCATTCGACTTATACTCAGATCGATGAACACATCATATGAGAAGGTAAGACCTCGATCCTAAATTAAACATGTAAGCTAATTTAAAACATTTGTTTAAAATGTACTTCGAATATAATTGACAAACAATCATATTTGCGCTCATAAACACATCATATGAAGGTTTGCTTTAAATCCAAAATTAAATAAGCCTATGTAAGCTACTTAAAACATACAAATAAAATCAACGTTTAATATTTTTGAGGGTGGCCAAGAACCTCGCAAACGTCGTCTAAAGATGGCCAAAATCATGTTTGCGTCTAATGGGGGATAGCCAAACAATAATTAGGATATTCAAAACATTTTCACAATGTTGGCCTTTTAGTCTAAACATAGCAGATTTACAAACTGTCTCTTTCCAGTTTGGCCTCCAATCCAGACCATTGTTCTACGTCATAAATGACTAGAATGTTTAGATGAACGCAGTGACGTCCGATATTTTCTCAAAACATTAGCACTTATTTTTACGCATCTTTCATGAAATATATAATTTTCAATTTATTGTGAATGTAGAAAAGGAACAATGAATCACGACAAGAAAAAAATCAAGGTAGGTCAACCTTTCAACACTGATTATTAAAACAGTAAACTGATATGGCTGTCCTGATATTTTGTGGAGCGAACTCAATATAGTTTGATTGTTTCACAGAAGAAGAAGCCTTCTGAAAGAGGCCTTGAGGCAGATAAAAAAGCCACTGTGAGTCCAACTGTCATCATAAAAACCTATTATTGCGATTATTCTTTATTCCCCAAACAATAACATATTAAGACGTATTATATTGAGTGTTGAGGGTGACAATGCAAGTCACTTAATTGTCTAAATTTTCTCAAAGGCCTCTGGGGAAAGCCTTTCACCTGAGTTTGCTGCCAAAGGAGACTTCAAGGAGACTTCAAGTCAACCTTCCAAGACGGTGGGCAAACCTCAGAGGCAGACCTACGCCTCTGTCCTAAAAGAGGCGGCAGGGGGCTGGGAGAAGATGGCCAGACGGACCTGTCTGGTGACCAAGGAGAAGCATCAAGACGTCCTCAGGTCAGCTGAGGCTGAGAAGCCCACTGCCAGAGAGAGGGATCTGGCCAGGGAGGTGGAGAAAATGAAGGTGGAGAGGATCAACTTTGAGAACACAATACAGAAGCTTCACCATAAGCTCCTGGCGGAAGTGAAAGCTCGTGTTCAAGGAGAAGAAGCTCTGGCCAGGGCTCGGACCACCCTGCGGGGCCACGTCGCCGCCAAGATGGTGGCAGAAAGAACCGCCAGCCTCGCAACAACAAACTTGGTGGACCTCCAAAGGGCCCGACAGGATCTGGAGGATGGTTTGACCTCTCACCTCAGAGACTGGGAGAAGGAGAAGGAGGAGCTGACATCTCAGAGGAACCAGGCGGTCGAAGCCCTGAAGTTGTCCGAGCAGGGCCTCACTGTGGCCACAGCCAAGCTGCTGGAGGTGGGAAACATGGCCCCCAAACCAGCTCAGTTTGGGGGAGAGTTCCAGACGGAGCTCTCTAGCCTCAGAGCAGAAATCTGGGCGGCCCAATCTGCCAGAAAGACGGCTGATACTACATGCAACATGACCAGGGCAAATCTCATCACACTGGAGAGGAACCTTCGGGCAGAAATTGCAGAGAAGGATGGGAAGATCCTCGTCCTCTTCAGTGAGAAGAAGGAGGCCCTCCAAGTGTCGCAGAAGGCGGAACAGGACCTGGAGGCTTTTAAAGCCAATCTCATGAAGATGGCCGGTGTCATGACGAGACTGCAAGTCAACTTGAGGGAGAAGGACACGCGTTGCCATGATCTGGAGAAGGCCCTGGACGAAGTTCAGGATGAATCCCGTCACATCAGAAAAGAGCTGATTGATAAATGTGCAGAGATGGAGGCTCGAGAGAAACAGGCTGCAGACACAGCTGCGGAGCTGCTGTCTCTGCAGAAAGTGGCTGACCAATCAGCAGCAGACCTGAAGGTGCTACAGAAAGTGGCTGACCAATCAGCAGCAGACCTGAAGGCTCTGCAAAAACAAGCTGAGCAATCAGCAGTAGACCTGGATGCTCTGCAGAAAAAGGCTGAGCAATCAGCAGCAGACCTGAAGGCGCTGCAGAAAGTGGCTGACCACTCAGCAGCAGACCTGAAGACTCTGCAAAAACAAGCTGAGCAATCAGCAGTAGACCTGGATGCTCTGCAGAAAAAGGCTGAGCAATCAGCAGCAGACCTGGAGGAGGCTCTGCAGAAGCTGGCTGAAACAAGGTGCCAGTCAAAGGAGACCCAAACCGAGGTAGTCCAGTCATGTCCAGGGCCTACACTAATTATTTTTGTGCATAGAAACAAGCCTTCTAATATGTCCTGTAATGCATATTGGAGTGTAAACCCTGCATGTTCCCTTGTGTACTGGGGTCGATGTGTTGACACTTTGTGTTTTTCAGAAAAGTTTCGGCAAAAAGAAAAAGAAGGGTGGCTGCTTTGGCCGCATGATGTTCTGGAGAAAATCCCAGCATGCATAGGGGGATGTTAACACCTTCATCCACCACCCTCGCCTCCCCCCTCCATACAACCTTCCTCCACCACGACCACCATCATCTCTACCCTCCTCCACCACAACCACCATCATCTCTACCTTCCACCACAAACCACCATCATCTCTACCCTCCTCTATTACAATCCACCATCATCTCCACCTTCCTCCACCCCAAACCACCATGACCCTTACTGTGCACACACACACACACACATACATCATCCTTACCACCATCCACCCATCTGACCTTATCCAAACACAAACACACATATCCTTAATCTCCCTAACCCTTGATACATGGCATCATGCATATCAACATTCTTGCATGCTGAATAGCTCAATAAAAGATGCCTCCCAAAACTTGGGGTCTTGCTTTTTCCTTCCTCATGATAGTGGCGTAAGCCTGTGTACAAGGGATGAAACTGACCTAATAGATAAACTTTCCATGGAATCACATGACACGGAATGTGTTCAAGACTGATAGTTACGAAGCTCTGTGTGTGTGTGTGTTTGAGGCACACAGCTGCACAGGTCAGCATGAGACTCGGAATGAGCGGGATAGTTGTCATGATGACACCCAGCTGACTCTTGGCTCAAGGGCACGATACCTGGCACCTGAGGGTCCCCTACTAACCCCTCAAAGCACTCCATGACAACACCTTCAAAATGCTTTATCGACACACATTTTGCTTGACAAACAGCACCTCTCTATACAACTGAACACAAAACAAGACGTCAGTGATATTGTCAAACCACAAAAAGTCCAGCTCACAGTGCTCTCGTTGTACAGATCCTTACTAATACTGTACCCCAGTGTTGTTTTATACCAAAGCCTCCTGCGCCTTAATGATGTAAACAAATCACACCCCACACAGCCTTCACTCTCTCTCCTCACTGCTCACTTTCTCACACTCACTCATTCTCTATCTCCCCCCTCATTCTCCGTTACTTTAATAACCACATTCATAATAATAATTCATAATGACAATCTCCAGGTCCAATTAGGACAAGCGGCTTGACAGAGTTAGAGTGTAAACCCAACGGGAAGATAGTCACAACTTCTTCCAACCTCCAGCAGAAACGGACGTAACAATATTCGGTGTTCTGCAGGCAACAAACTAGTTTCCTTACTACGATACAGAATACTAGTTCTCGGTTCTGCACATACCATTGTGTAACGTCAGCTGGGTTGCAGAACACCTAATAACAATAAGATTTTTCGGCCGAGACCAAATGGAGACAGAGAGGGAAACATTCCACACCTGGACACGTGCGATCACTCAACCCGACCCCACCACCCCCTGGTCCCAGAGGCGATTATTTAAGACTATAAGGGAAGCTCAGCTTCCCCTAACATAAAAAAAAAATCATGGTCAAATATTTACGATTGTGTTAACATTTTTAATGCATTAGAACACGTTCATATCGAAGACGAGTTCGTTCAAAATCAGCTACATTAGCTGATTAGTAGGTCGACTGACTGATTTCCTTGTCATACATTCCCGTAGCGCCACAGTGCATTTCCCTGTTCAAGCTCAGCCTCCATGGACTTCAATGGGGCTGCTTTGAACAGTTATTTTCAGTGTTTCGAAACTATACTTTACTCGAAAGACTGCATCTCCTTTTGATTGACAGTGATTTTGTACTATAAAAGTCACCGAAGCTATTCAAGCTCAGTCCCATCACGGATTTTGCAACTGTCGTTGAAAGACAAACTGCTGAAACCTATTTCTCGGTATTTGCTTGGCGAAATTGCTAGCCAATTTTCATCATACATTTCATACAATTATACATCACATTCAGTTCAGTTAACCTAATTCCCACATTTCCTTCGTTTAATATTTTTTCGTTAGATCGTTCATTCATTCATTCATACATACAGTACGGCTAGTGTCGTAGGAGTGAACTTGCCAGTGAACTGAAAATGTATATGATGTAGGCCGAAAATGAGCTTCCTCTATTTGAAAGACCAGCAGCCGCCACTAGCTCATGAAGTTGTAGTAATTGACTTTAGGCAACTATCGCACTGTGTTAACGTTCAATCACCATGGTAACATGATGACACATGAAGATGTCATAAATGCATTTCCTTTTTATAAATGACAAGCATTCGACTTATACTCAGATCGATGAACACATCATATGAGAAGGTAAGACCTCGATCCTAAATTAAACATGTAAGCTAATTTAAAACATTTGTTTAAAATGTACTTCGAATATAATTGACAAACAATCATATTTGCGCTCATAAACACATCATATGAAGGTTTGCTTTAAATCCAAAATTAAATAAGCCTATGTAAGCTACTTAAAACATACAAATAAAATCAACGTTTAATATTTTTGAGGGTGGCCAAGAACCTCGCAAACGTCGTCTAAAGATGGCCAAAATCATGTTTGCGTCTAATGGGGGATAGCCAAACAATAATTAGGATATTCAAAACATTTTCACAATGTTGGCCTTTTAGTCTAAACATAGCAGATTTACAAACTGTCTCTTTCCAGTTTGGCCTCCAATCCAGACCATTGTTCTACGTCATAAATGACTAGAATGTTTAGATGAACGCAGTGACGTCCGATATTTTCTCAAAACATTAGCACTTATTTTTACGCATCTTTCATGAAATATATAATTTTCAATTTATTGTGAATGTAGAAAAGGAACAATGAATCACGACAAGAAAAAAATCAAGGTAGGTCAACCTTTCAACACTGATTATTAAAACAGTAAACTGATATGGCTGTCCTGATATTTTGTGGAGCGAACTCAATATAGTTTGATTGTTTCACAGAAGAAGAAGCCTTCTGAAAGAGGCCTTGAGGCAGATAAAAAAGCCACTGTGAGTCCAACTGTCATCATAAAAACCTATTATTGCGATTATTCTTTATTCCCCAAACAATAACATATTAAGACGTATTATATTGAGTGTTGAGGGTGACAATGCAAGTCACTTAATTGTCTAAATTTTCTCAAAGGCCTCTGGGGAAAGCCTTTCACCTGAGTTTGCTGCCAAAGGAGACTTCAAGGAGACTTCAAGTCAACCTTCCAAGACGGTGGGCAAACCTCAGAGGCAGACCTACGCCTCTGTCCTAAAAGAGGCGGCAGGGGGCTGGGAGAAGATGGCCAGACGGACCTGTCTGGTGACCAAGGAGAAGCATCAAGACGTCCTCAGGTCAGCTGAGGCTGAGAAGCCCACTGCCAGAGAGAGGGATCTGGCCAGGGAGGTGGAGAAAATGAAGGTGGAGAGGATCAACTTTGAGAACACAATACAGAAGCTTCACCATAAGCTCCTGGCGGAAGTGAAAGCTCGTGTTCAAGGAGAAGAAGCTCTGGCCAGGGCTCGGACCACCCTGCGGGGCCACGTCGCCGCCAAGATGGTGGCAGAAAGAACCGCCAGCCTCGCAACAACAAACTTGGTGGACCTCCAAAGGGCCCGACAGGATCTGGAGGATGGTTTGACCTCTCACCTCAGAGACTGGGAGAAGGAGAAGGAGGAGCTGACATCTCAGAGGAACCAGGCGGTCGAAGCCCTGAAGTTGTCCGAGCAGGGCCTCACTGTGGCCACAGCCAAGCTGCTGGAGGTGGGAAACATGGCCCCCAAACCAGCTCAGTTTGGGGGAGAGTTCCAGACGGAGCTCTCTAGCCTCAGAGCAGAAATCTGGGCGGCCCAATCTGCCAGAAAGACGGCTGATACTACATGCAACATGACCAGGGCAAATCTCATCACACTGGAGAGGAACCTTCGGGCAGAAATTGCAGAGAAGGATGGGAAGATCCTCGTCCTCTTCAGTGAGAAGAAGGAGGCCCTCCAAGTGTCGCAGAAGGCGGAACAGGACCTGGAGGCTTTTAAAGCCAATCTCATGAAGATGGCCGGTGTCATGACGAGACTGCAAGTCAACTTGAGGGAGAAGGACACGCGTTGCCATGATCTGGAGAAGGCCCTGGACGAAGTTCAGGATGAATCCCGTCACATCAGAAAAGAGCTGATTGATAAATGTGCAGAGATGGAGGCTCGAGAGAAACAGGCTGCAGACACAGCTGCGGAGCTGCTGTCTCTGCAGAAAGTGGCTGACCAATCAGCAGCAGACCTGAAGGTGCTACAGAAAGTGGCTGACCAATCAGCAGCAGACCTGAAGGCTCTGCAAAAACAAGCTGAGCAATCAGCAGTAGACCTGGATGCTCTGCAGAAAAAGGCTGAGCAATCAGCAGCAGACCTGAAGGCGCTGCAGAAAGTGGCTGACCACTCAGCAGCAGACCTGAAGACTCTGCAAAAACAAGCTGAGCAATCAGCAGTAGACCTGGATGCTCTGCAGAAAAAGGCTGAGCAATCAGCAGCAGACCTGGAGGAGGCTCTGCAGAAGCTGGCTGAAACAAGGTGCCAGTCAAAGGAGACCCAAACCGAGGTAGTCCAGTCATGTCCAGGGCCTACACTAATTATTTTTGTGCATAGAAACAAGCCTTCTAATATGTCCTGTAATGCATATTGGAGTGTAAACCCTGCATGTTCCCTTGTGTACTGGGGTCGATGTGTTGACACTTTGTGTTTTTCAGAAAAGTTTCGGCAAAAAGAAAAAGAAGGGTGGCTGCTTTGGCCGCATGATGTTCTGGAGAAAATCCCAGCATGCATAGGGGGATGTTAACACCTTCATCCACCACCCTCGCCTCCCCCCTCCATACAACCTTCCTCCACCACGACCACCATCATCTCTACCCTCCTCCACCACAACCACCATCATCTCTACCTTCCACCACAAACCACCATCATCTCTACCCTCCTCTATTACAATCCACCATCATCTCCACCTTCCTCCACCCCAAACCACCATGACCCTTACTGTGCACACACACACACACACATACATCATCCTTACCACCATCCACCCATCTGACCTTATCCAAACACAAACACACATATCCTTAATCTCCCTAACCCTTGATACATGGCATCATGCATATCAACATTCTTGCATGCTGAATAGCTCAATAAAAGATGCCTCCCAAAACTTGGGGTCTTGCTTTTTCCTTCCTCATGATAGTGGCGTAAGCCTGTGTACAAGGGATGAAACTGACCTAATAGATAAACTTTCCATGGAATCACATGACACGGAATGTGTTCAAGACTGATAGTTACGAAGCTCTGTGTGTGTGTGTGTTTGAGGCACACAGCTGCACAGGTCAGCATGAGACTCGGAATGAGCGGGATAGTTGTCATGATGACACCCAGCTGACTCTTGGCTCAAGGGCACGATACCTGGCACCTGAGGGTCCCCTACTAACCCCTCAAAGCACTCCATGACAACACCTTCAAAATGCTTTATCGACACACATTTTGCTTGACAAACAGCACCTCTCTATACAACTGAACACAAAACAAGACGTCAGTGATATTGTCAAACCACAAAAAGTCCAGCTCACAGTGCTCTCGTTGTACAGATCCTTACTAATACTGTACCCCAGTGTTGTTTTATACCAAAGCCTCCTGCGCCTTAATGATGTAAACAAATCACACCCCACACAGCCTTCACTCTCTCTCCTCACTGCTCACTTTCTCACACTCACTCATTCTCTATCTCCCCCCTCATTCTCCGTTACTTTAATAACCACATTCATAATAATAATTCATAATGACAATCTCCAGGTCCAATTAGGACAAGCGGCTTGACAGAGTTAGAGTGTAAACCCAACGGGAAGATAGTCACAACTTCTTCCAACCTCCAGCAGAAACGGACGTAACAATATTCGGTGTTCTGCAGGCAACAAACTAGTTTCCTTACTACGATACAGAATACTAGTTCTCGGTTCTGCACATACCATTGTGTAACGTCAGCTGGGTTGCAGAACACCTAATAACAATAAGATTTTTCGGCCGAGACCAAATGGAGACAGAGAGGGAAACATTCCACACCTGGACACGTGCGATCACTCAACCCGACCCCACCACCCCCTGGTCCCAGAGGCGATTATTTAAGACTATAAGGGAAGCTCAGCTTCCCCTAACATAAAAAAAAAATCATGGTCAAATATTTACGATTGTGTTAACATTTTTAATGCATTAGAACACGTTCATATCGAAGACGAGTTCGTTCAAAATCAGCTACATTAGCTGATTAGTAGGTCGACTGACTGATTTCCTTGTCATACATTCCCGTAGCGCCACAGTGCATTTCCCTGTTCAAGCTCAGCCTCCATGGACTTCAATGGGGCTGCTTTGAACAGTTATTTTCAGTGTTTCGAAACTATACTTTACTCGAAAGACTGCATCTCCTTTTGATTGACAGTGATTTTGTACTATAAAAGTCACCGAAGCTATTCAAGCTCAGTCCCATCACGGATTTTGCAACTGTCGTTGAAAGACAAACTGCTGAAACCTATTTCTCGGTATTTGCTTGGCGAAATTGCTAGCCAATTTTCATCATACATTTCATACAATTATACATCACATTCAGTTCAGTTAACCTAATTCCCACATTTCCTTCGTTTAATATTTTTTCGTTAGATCGTTCATTCATTCATTCATACATACAGTACGGCTAGTGTCGTAGGAGTGAACTTGCCAGTGAACTGAAAATGTATATGATGTAGGCCGAAAATGAGCTTCCTCTATTTGAAAGACAGCCGCCACTAGCTCATGAAGTTGTAGTAATTGACTTTAGGCAACTATCGCACTGTGTTAACGTTCAATCACCATGGTAACATGATGACACATGAAGATGTCATAAATGCATTTCCTTTTTATAAATGACAAGCATTCGACTTATACTCAGATCGATGAACACATCATATGAGAAGGTAAGACCTCGATCCTAAATTAAACATGTAAGCTAATTTAAAACATTTGTTTAAAATGTACTTCGAATATAATTGACAAACAATCATATTTGCGCTCATAAACACATCATATGAAGGTTTGCTTTAAATCCAAAATTAAATAAGCCTATGTAAGCTACTTAAAACATACAAATAAAATCAACGTTTAATATTTTTGAGGGTGGCCAAGAACCTCGCAAACGTCGTCTAAAGATGGCCAAAATCATGTTTGCGTCTAATGGGGGATAGCCAAACAATAATTAGGATATTCAAAACATTTTCACAATGTTAGCCTTTTAGTCTAAACATAGCAGATTTACAAACTGTCTCTTTCCAGTTTGGCCTCCAATCCAGACCATTGTTCTACGTCATAAATGACTAGAATGTTTAGATGAACGCAGTGACGTCCGATATTTTCTCAAAACATTAGCACTTATTTTTACGCATCTTTCATGAAATATATAATTTTCAATTTATTGTGAATGTAGAAAAGGAACAATGAATCACGACAAGAAAAAAATCAAGGTAGGTCAACCTTTCAACACTGATTATTAAAACAGTAAACTGATATGGCTGTCCTGATATTTTGTGGAGCGAACTCAATATAGTTTGATTGTTTCACAGAAGAAGAAGCCTTCTGAAAGAGGCCTTGAGGCAGATAAAAAAGCCACTGTGAGTCCAACTGTCATCATAAAAACCTATTATTGCGATTATTCTTTATTCCCCAAACAATAACATATTAAGACGTATTATATTGAGTGTTGAGGGTGACAATGCAAGTCACTTAATTGTCTAAATTTTCTCAAAGGCCTCTGGGGAAAGCCTTTCACCTGAGTTTGCTGCCAAAGGAGACTTCAAGGAGACTTCAAGTCAACCTTCCAAGACGGTGGGCAAACCTCAGAGGCAGACCTACGCCTCTGTCCTAAAAGAGGCGGCAGGGGGCTGGGAGAAGATGGCCAGACGGACCTGTCTGGTGACCAAGGAGAAGCATCAAGACGTCCTCAGGTCAGCTGAGGCTGAGAAGCCCACTGCCAGAGAGAGGGATCTGGCCAGGGAGGTGGAGAAAATGAAGGTGGAGAGGATCAACTTTGAGAACACAATACAGAAGCTTCACCATAAGCTCCTGGCGGAAGTGAAAGCTCGTGTTCAAGGAGAAGAAGCTCTGGCCAGGGCTCGGACCACCCTGCGGGGCCACGTCGCCGCCAAGATGGTGGCAGAAAGAACCGCCAGCCTCGCAACAACAAACTTGGTGGACCTCCAAAGGGCCCGACAGGATCTGGAGGATGGTTTGACCTCTCACCTCAGAGACTGGGAGAAGGAGAAGGAGGAGCTGACATCTCAGAGGAACCAGGCGGTCGAAGCCCTGAAGTTGTCCGAGCAGGGCCTCACTGTGGCCACAGCCAAGCTGCTGGAGGTGGGAAACATGGCCCCCAAACCAGCTCAGTTTGGGGGAGAGTTCCAGACGGAGCTCTCTAGCCTCAGAGCAGAAATCTGGGCGGCCCAATCTGCCAGAAAGACGGCTGATACTACATGCAACATGACCAGGGCAAATCTCATCACACTGGAGAGGAACCTTCGGGCAGAAATTGCAGAGAAGGATGGGAAGATCCTCGTCCTCTTCAGTGAGAAGAAGGAGGCCCTCCAAGTGTCGCAGAAGGCGGAACAGGACCTGGAGGCTTTTAAAGCCAATCTCATGAAGATGGCCGGTGTCATGACGAGACTGCAAGTCAACTTGAGGGAGAAGGACACGCGTTGCCATGATCTGGAGAAGGCCCTGGACGAAGTTCAGGATGAATCCCGTCACATCAGAAAAGAGCTGATTGATAAATGTGCAGAGATGGAGGCTCGAGAGAAACAGGCTGCAGACACAGCTGCGGAGCTGCTGTCTCTGCAGAAAGTGGCTGACCAATCAGCAGCAGACCTGAAGGTGCTACAGAAAGTGGCTGACCAATCAGCAGCAGACCTGAAGGCTCTGCAAAAACAAGCTGAGCAATCAGCAGTAGACCTGGATGCTCTGCAGAAAAAGGCTGAGCAATCAGCAGCAGACCTGAAGGCGCTGCAGAAAGTGGCTGACCACTCAGCAGCAGACCTGAAGACTCTGCAAAAACAAGCTGAGCAATCAGCAGTAGACCTGGATGCTCTGCAGAAAAAGGCTGAGCAATCAGCAGCAGACCTGGAGGAGGCTCTGCAGAAGCTGGCTGAAACAAGGTGCCAGTCAAAGGAGACCCAAACCGAGGTAGTCCAGTCATGTCCAGGGCCTACACTAATTATTTTTGTGCATAGAAACAAGCCTTCTAATATGTCCTGTAATGCATATTGGAGTGTAAACCCTGCATGTTCCCTTGTGTACTGGGGTCGATGTGTTGACACTTTGTGTTTTTCAGAAAAGTTTCGGCAAAAAGAAAAAGAAGGGTGGCTGCTTTGGCCGCATGATGTTCTGGAGAAAATCCCAGCATGCATAGGGGGATGTTAACACCTTCATCCACCACCCTCGCCTCCCCCCTCCATACAACCTTCCTCCACCACGACCACCATCATCTCTACCCTCCTCCACCACAACCACCATCATCTCTACCTTCCACCACAAACCACCATCATCTCTACCCTCCTCTATTACAATCCACCATCATCTCCACCTTCCTCCACCCCAAACCACCATGACCCTTACTGTGCACACACACACACACACATACATCATCCTTACCACCATCCACCCATCTGACCTTATCCAAACACAAACACACATATCCTTAATCTCCCTAACCCTTGATACATGGCATCATGCATATCAACATTCTTGCATGCTGAATAGCTCAATAAAAGATGCCTCCCAAAACTTGGGGTCTTGCTTTTTCCTTCCTCATGATAGTGGCGTAAGCCTGTGTACAAGGGATGAAACTGACCTAATAGATAAACTTTCCATGGAATCACATGACACGGAATGTGTTCTAGACTGATAGTTACAAAGCTCTGTGTGTGTGTGTGTTTGAGGCACACAGCTGCACAGGTCAGCATGAGACTCGGAATGAGCGGGATGGTTGTCATGATGACACCCAGCTGACTCTTGGCTCAAGGGCACGATACCTGGCACCTGAGGGTCCCCTACTAACCCCTCAAAGCACTCCATGACAACACCTTCAAAATGCTTTATCGACACACATTTTGCTTGACAAACAGCACCTCTCTATACAACTGAACACAAAACAAGACGTCAGTGATATTGTCAAACCACAAAAAGTCCAGCTCACAGTGCTCTCGTTGTACAGATCCTTACTAATACTGTACCCCAGTGTTGTTTTATACCAAAGCCTCCTGCGCATTAATGATGTAAACAAATCACACCCCACACAGCCTTCACTCTCTCTCCTCACTGCTCACTTTCTCACACTCACTCACTCATTCTCTCTCTCCCCCCTCATTCTCCGTTACTTTAATAACCACATTCATAATAATAATTCATAATGACAATCTCCAGGTCTAATTAGGACAAGCGGCTTGACAGAGTTAGAGTCTAAACCCAACGGGAAGATAGTCACAACTTCTTCCAACCTCCAGCAGAAACGGACGTAACAATAGGGGAACAGCTTCCCCTAACATTAAAAAAAATCATGATCAAATATTTACGATTGTGTTAACATTTTTAATGCATTAGAACACGTTCATATCGAAGACGAGTTCGTTCAGAATCAGCTACATTAGCTGATTGGCAGGTCGACTGCCTGATTTCCTTATCATACAGTCCCGTAGCGCAACAGTGCATTTCCCTGTTGAAGCTCAGCTTCCATGGACTTCAATGAGGCTGCTTTGAACAGTTTTTTTCAGTGCTTCGAAACTATACGGTCATTGGATAAATGCTGCGATTATGTCCTGCCCTGGACGCTCAGTGTCTCTGGGAGTGAATGAAGGAGTGGGCTGGGCTTTTAATCAATAGCTGTATTTAAATGTTAATTGGTTGACTATAACATTGTTTTCTAAAAGCAATATAGTACGAGTGCAATAACGCCACTCGACGCAACTCGTAGCCACTCGGCCTCCGGCCTTACCAACCCCACTCGCACTCGTACTATATTGCTTTAACAACTGGCCCCAGCGTGGTCCCGCCAGTTGAATTGATTTAGAACCTCCACAAAAAAAATTTGCTTCTTAATGTAGCCAATTGACTAAGTAATCGATAAATTTGATGTTTCCTGATATTTTTTATGTTCACCAAACAAAAACATTAAACATGTGTTTGCTTGCTACATTCTAGTGCTTTGTGAGTTAGTCCCACATATCTTGGTGGGAAGTGTGTTGGAACCATGTCAAACTAGAAACTTTTATGAGTTAAGAGATTAAGTGGACACAATGAATGGATGTGTGTGTTGACTGTATCTTCTGGAACCTTTGCAAGGAGGAAAATTAATGATCACCTTTGCCTATGCTTGTGAATTCATTATTTGCAAGTGTGCAACTGGAATTTCAGAATTTACTTTGTCACATGATTCCTTTGTCACCTGGACACCTGGAAAAGTATGTGTGTGTGTGTATGCATGCATGTGTGTGTGTGTGTGTGCACTTACAGACACCATAGTAAAGACGGTGTTGATGACTCCTACTCCAATGGTGGCGTAGACAGGCTGGGCAACGCCAGCACGTTCGAAGATGGCCGTCGAATAATAAAAGATCTGAGAGCAACAAAACAAACATTGTCTTTCGATTACGTAAATCTGCAATGTATATGAGTGTCACATAAAAAAAAAGTTTATGTCACAATCAAGGACAATAACATTCTGTAATCTAATCTATGAAAGTCAGTCTGGTGACTCATTGGTGACATCCACACAGACAGAGACACACACACTCACTCCCTATCTATCCTCCCCCTTTTCTCTTTCTCCATGTCCCAGCTCCTGTTGTTCCTCCCTCCTCTCTGCTACTCACAGCGTTGATGCCAGAGAGCTGTTGGGAGAGGTGCATCATGAGGGCCACGAACAGCTGCTGTCTGTACAGAGACGAACGCACCTGGAGACACGAGACACAACACAGGTCACAGCAGAGAGACAGACAGACAGACAGACAGACAAAAAGACAGATGCAACACAGGTCACTGCTGACAGTCAGACAGACACGACAAAGGTCATAGCAGACAGGCAGAAAGGAGACACAACACAGGTAACTGACAGACAGACAGACAGACGGATGGATGGACGGGTGGAAGGGCGGGCGGGCGGGCAGGCAACTTGTGTTTGTGTGGTGTTCCTGGTCCTCTGTATCCATGTTGACAGTGTAGTAGCCAACAGTGCAGCACGTACCAGACCGACGATGGACACCTGTTCTTCCTTCTCCGCCTCCTCCTTCTCCTTCCTCATCTCCTCCAGGTCTGCTGTGGGGTCGTACTCCCCTTTCAGACGATGTAAGCCTACAGGAGAACGCATAGGGGTGGGAGAGGGAGGAAGTCTGACAGTGTATTTTTGTCAAATTTAGTTTGTATGTGTGCAGGTCTGTGTGAGTGCATTTGTTTGTATTTGTGTGTATCTATTTGTGCTGTGTGTGTGTAAAGTAGGGGTGAGGGAAAAAATCGATTTGCATTTGAATATTGTTCATTTTAAATATTAACAATAACAATGAGTTTACTAAACTGCAAGAAAAACTATACATTTCAAGGTTTTGATGCATTGGGATTTTTTCTTCAACACTTAACTGCCTATCACAGTCAAATAGAAACAAGTAACACTAAACAGCAAACTGGAATCAAATGTAAGCATATATTTAATCGAAATTTGATTAAAATAAATAAATCGTGAATTGAAAAATTGTGAATCGATTTTTAATCGAATCATGACCCCCCAAGAATCAATTTGAATCGAATCGTGATGTACCAAAAGATTCCCACCCCTAGTGTACAGTACTGTATCTGTATCTGTGTACATGTGTGTTCATCTGTGCAAGTGTGTGTGTGCGTGTTTGTGAGTGAGTGTACAATATATCTGTGTTTGTGTGTGTGTGTTCAACTGTCCAAATGTGCACATGCGTGTGTGTCTGAGAGACAGTCTGCTTTACTCTTGCGGGCCTCTGCCTCCAGTCCCCTGCGTATGTAGAGGTACCGAGGGCTCTCTGGACAGAGAGGTAGGAGCAGGGACTGGAGGAGGGCCGGGGCTCCGGAAAGACCTAGCAGTAGAGGCCACATGGAGTCATTCCCCAGGAGGAACTCCAGACCGATCACCTGTAGAGACACAGAGAGAAAGAGATGATTGACGGACCAGTTATTGTCTCGGCTGGGACTCTACTAGTCATGGTATGTGTTTGGGAGAACACAATGGTGTATTATTTATGCATTAAACCAGACTAGCACACACTAACACGTATTTCCAATGACGAGAGGGCCCTGTGTGAGTGTGGTTGTGTGGACGGGTGTGTTATTACTGTTTGTGTATCTAAGGCCAGGGACGCTTGTGTTGGTCCCCGGCTTTGAAACAATTCGGTTAGATGTCAGGGAGATTGACACCAATTTAGAAATGTCATAGTACATTAGCTGTAACCTCGGGCGTTAAACAGTTAATTACATGAAACTTGGACCTAGGTAAAACATTCTACATGGACCATCACTCATCATTAGTCAAGGCTGCAGTAGACCAAGTGTGATGCCTTTGCAAGACAAAGTAATGTGTCAAAACATGTTGGACTACTGCATGCACAAACTCTGCAAACCCTGTAAATATACACGTTACAACAATATTACTAGAATACCATACATAAAATAAGAAACAAAATTTTATCAAACATGACATTAAAAGCTGTTTAGTACTATATTTACATGAACACAACTTCTAATGATAATTTCAGAGTCTTCCTCGGTTCACCTTCCTCTTCAACTGTTGAGATCACCTCTCCAGAGGTGTGTCATTAAATTGAGTGATTGTCATTTGAACATGACAGTCCCTTTTGTGCCAATCAACGACTGTCCCAGACGAGTGTCTGAGTGACCAGTGACAAAAGGAGCTGGAACATTCAGGTCTCTGTCCACACAGCCCTACATGTATTTATACATGTAGGGCTGTGTGTGTGTGTCTCACCTGGCTGATAAGGATGCCAGTGACGATGGCCAGCTGGTGTAATGTCCCCAAAGCTCCTCTGTATGCCATAGGAGCTATCTCCCCTATATACATGGGCACCAGCCCTGACGATAAGCCTGCAACACACACACACACACAGGTGCACTCACAAAATACACACGCATACACACACACAGACATGGAATAAGAGGTGAGTGATTGGCCATCTATTGTACTCAATGATTCATCGCATTCCAGGCTGACCCTAGCAGCAGATAATAATGACATAGACTGAACTAGAGTCTGTTTTCTCAAACACAGTTACAACCCCCTCCCAGATCCCCAGACCCCCTCACCACAGTAGAAGCCCATGACAGCTCGTCCAGTGATAACCATGATATGAGGCCTCCATGTATTGGCCAAGCCCATCAGCAGGCCACCAGCTACTGCCAATACGTTCACCATGAGCATACCCTTCACTCTGGGACACACACGCACACACACGCAAATATCAAACGAGGATCATTCTTTTATTTATGTCATTCGTATCTATGCCACTGTTGCCCTCTTCCTTCCCCTCCTTCCATCCTCCTCTTCCTCTCCTTCCCCACGTCTCCTCGACCTCTCCTCTGGAGACAACTTCTCCTCCCCCCTCTCCTCCTCTTCCTCACCTTCCTCTCAGGTCTCCCACAAAGCCCACCAGGAACGAGGAGACCATGCCTCCCACAGAGAAGATGGCCACCGACAGGGACCAGTATATCACCACAGACGAGTGTACTTCATTTTCCTCCACCAGCGTGCTGTTGTCTGATTGGAGGAGAGGCTCCTCTGGCACCAACCCCAGCGCCCGTCCGTAATGCCTCTCTATGATCTTTAACCCAGAGAAAGTAACAGCTGTCACCGACACAGTCACTAGGCAATGGTCAGCCACTAGAGAGATTGGGGCTGTTGTTATGGTTTCCCAGGAATGTAAAGGTAAGCCTTTGTGGACTATCTTCAATGTGAAATTTAGACGTGGATTTTTGACTGGGTGAATGAATGAATGAATGAGTTAATTATTTGATGAATCACAAAATCAAATATGTAATGAATTAATGCATGGATAAGTAATTTATTTCTGCTAGCTTTTGTTTGTCGTTTTATTAGATTGTGTTGTTGTTTAGATGGAGGCGGGTGTAGATTGAAGTGTGTGTGTGTAGATGGAGGTATGTGTAGATGGAGGTGAGTGGAGATGGAGGTGAGTGGAGATGGAGTTGTATGTGTGTAGATGGAGGTGAGTGGAGATGGAGGTGAGTGGAGATGGAGTTGTATGTGTGTGCACCTTCTGTGGAGAATTGATGACTCCTAGGCTGTATCCATACTGCAGAGAGCCTAGGACTGCTGTGAATACAGCCAGAGCCAGGGTACCTGTCAACTGCTACACATACACACACAAGTTTGTTTTACTATTCTAGCGAGGACCGACAATTTACTTCCATTCAAAACAGCGTTATCCCCAACCCTTAACCGCGAACAAAAACAGACATCTGTTTTTGAGATATCTATCTTTTTCAAATTAATAATACTTTATTTACATAGCACATTTCATACAAGAATTGCAGCTCAAAGTGTCATTGTACAATACAGCAGGGCATATTAATGAGGCTATACAGACAGACAGACAGACAGACAGACAGACACAAAATCACTATTTTGAAACATACACACACACCTGACAAACAACATTGGCTATTTTCCCATCATATCAGATGAGGTACAAACAGAAGTAAACAACAGTTTTATGTTTATTTAATCAAGGAGCTACATACTTCATCTCCCGTGATGAAGTGTTGGAAGGTGTGTGAAAGTGTGTGAATGGAGAAATCTTTACCTTTCCTGACTCCATTCTGGGTCCAGAGTGTCAACTCCTTCGCAGGACACAGGACTTGCTGCGACCCCACTACATGGTGAGATAACATCCCACACACACAGCAAACACACACACATCTCCGGGTAATGATCAATCCCTAGGTATCACGCTGTGTTCATGCTCTCCATTGCACTCTCTCCATTGCACTCTCTCCATTGCACTCTCTCCATTGCACTCTCTCCCTGCTCGTTTTTCCTTGCGCCGCTGTGTCCAGCTAATTGGGAGTCAGATGGCTGAGCGGTGAGGGAGTTGGGCTAGTAATCAGAATGTTGCCGGATCGATTCCCCGCCATGCCAAAAGAAGTTGTATCCTTGGGCAAGGCACGTCACCCTACTTGCCTCCGGGGGGAATGTCCCTGTACTTACTGTAAGTCGCTCTGGATAAGAGCGTCTGCTAAATGACTAAATGTAATCTCTCCAGCAGTGCTCTCTCAGAGCTTTTTCAGCTCCTCTCTCTGTTCATGCATCTCTTCTCTGGTCTAATCTCTCCAGCAATTCTAGGATTCTGTCTGTCTGCTCCTCTCTCTAGCATTCTCCAAATCCCAGCAAATCCCTATACCTGACATATTATCAAAGTTCACTGATGATACAGTGTACAGTGAAGATACAAATTTGACAGGTGTGACATTTCTTAGGAAAGCAACCATGTGATAGTAGAAAGTGTGTGTGTTGGACTGTTTTTGGTATTAGGGAAGGAGTTAATGATATACCATTGATCAGGACAAAGTCTGAGGGTCGCTGCACCTTTGCTGATACAGAAACACAGTAACACACTTCTGTGCACACACACGCACACACACACTCACACATGCACAGACATGGAACAATACAGCACACAGAAAACCAGAATACAGATCACATGAACAACCAAACTTAGGCATGTGGGTGCACACACATTCACACAAATCTGATGACACCATGACAGAATTATGTTCTAGTTTATTTTATTACTCTCTTACAGTATCTCTTTTACAAAACAAATAAACCCCAAACTAAACATAAGTAATTCTCATTCTAAACAATACAATTCAAAAACAGTGTTACAGTTAATTTCCTAGGGAAAAGTCCTCAATGCAAGGACCAACTCTCTTCAGAAGAAAACAAGTAAAAACAAAATGAAGGGATGGAGGTGGGGAGGGCTTCCCCATACCCACCAACTCAAATACTAAGTTCATTCATTCATTCTCTCTCTCTCTCTCTCTCTCTCTCTCTCTCTCTCTCTCTCTCTCTCCTCTCTCTCTCTCTCTCTCTCTCTCTCTCTCTCTCTCTCCTCTCTCTCTCTCTCTCTCTCTCTCTCTCTCTCTCTCTCTCTCTCTCTCTCTCCTCTCTCTCTCTCTCTCTCTCTCTCTCTCTCTCCTCTCTCTCTCTCTCTCTCTCTCTCTCTCTCTCTCTCTCTCACTCTCACTCACTCACTCACTCACTTACTCACTCGGAAGACAGTCGTTTAATCAGCACAGCTCTTTATTGCTTTAACCCTGACAGACTCCTGTCCCCTAAAACAAAATAAGCCTGCTAATTCAATTTCAAAATATCATGAAAGTGGCCAAAAGCATTCAAGTAATAACAATCATTTCAAACTTCTGGTTAACAAATTTGTGACATGATTGTATAGACATGGTTGTAAAAAATAACTTGTTTAGTTAAGTCAGACAATATAAACAAAAATCTATATCCAGACAGTGATAGTGGTTTAGAGGAGAGACAGTATATGTATATATATTTTCAGTGTCAGTCAAACACAGTGACCTCTGATCTGTACCTTCAAGACCCCTACCTTCAACTCCACTACATAGTCCATCCTACACCAAAATACACAATTTCCCAGCATTCAGTTTTGCACTGCATTCTGTAAGTAGGTCTCTGATTGTGATTGTAAATAATCTGCATGTTCAAACAAACTTTTTTTCAGCAAGGTCATCTTAAAGTGAATGTTAACTTTGTAATTCAAGTGTTAAAATCAAATTAATCATCCAAAGAAAATATCAATTCAAAATCGGGAATGATAATAAATTGGCGGCCATTTTATTTTATCTTACATCATGCTAGGCTCTGTACAAACAAGTACAACTCAATCAGAAAATAATTTGAATCCGAAGAGAAAGACATTGACTCAAATTGAGTGCCAGAACTTCTCACTAGAATTCTTTACAGACAAACACACTTCTTTTTCAGCTGATGGTTATCTGATTCTCTTGTGTATGGAACACATTTTTTTTTCTCTGGTATTTCAGCATGGAGTCAAACAGACATACAGACAGGCAGGTAATTGGGCAGACAGACAGACAGACCAACAAATACTTCAGATTCAGCTACGTGAATGTGCTGTACATGTCATCATCAAGCTTCAAATGTCAAGCCAACTCGACATCCTAGTACTCAGAAAGAAAACATCTCCAAAAACAGAAAAACTTTGTTAGGTTCATTTAATATTACAGTATATCTGATGCAGCACCTTCAGAATTTAAAGACTTGAAGAGGAGAGGAGAGAAAGATGACCTGGGAGGGCAGGATGGTAGAGGTGACCTGACTTTAAAGGGACACAGGCATTACTTTTGCCTAGTGGGACAGAGGGATGGTGAAACAGGTCACAGAAGATTCAAATGGGTCAACCACCCAATCCTGGAAACCGAGGAGGGCTGAGAGAGAGATTAAGAGAGAGAGAGAGAGATAGACAGAGAGTGCGTAAGAGACAGAGAGAGGATAGGGGAAAGGGAGACCGGGGGAGTAGTGTGGTTAATTTCTAAAGAGGTTCAACAGTTGCAGTGTTCTCAGGAGGTGCCATCCCTGCGGTCCCCCTGGTCTACATCAGCTCCACAGCAACGTTCATCTGCCTGGTAGTATATCTGTGTTGACCATCTCCTACAGTGTTTCAACAGCCACTGCAGTAGTTGTCGTACCAGCCACTGGCTGTTTTTATTGGTGCCTCAGTCTCAGATGGAACGCTGGGCTGACCAATGGGGAGGGAGTAAGAGGAGCTTCACCAGTTCATCATGGAGTTCCTGTTGAGGGTCATGAAAAACACCTGGCTGCTTCCTCCCGAACGCACCGATGCAAAGAACACCTGCAGGGGGAGAGGGAGAGAGGGAGGGAGAGAGAGAGATAGAGAGTCAGAGTGGGATTGTGTGTTTGTCTATGTATATGAGTCTGCTGTGTCTGCTTTGTGCATGCTGTGTGTCACAAAGTACACGTAAGGACATTTCCCCTTCACGAAAACACAACTCTGTCTTCACCTTGTCGTTCCTCTCACAGAGGAATTTCAACCTCTGGGCCCTCTTGTGCATGAAGACCCCGTCCAGGTGACCTGTCTCCACAGAGCGGATCTCGATAGCCTTCTCCCCCCAGCCCATGATCTGGTTGGAGTGGATGTAGGCTGGAGAAACAAAGAGACAGAGGTTCTGAAATCTGCAGCACAGTCACTAGGGGGAACTTCCCCTCGCTTGTCACAGAGAGGATGTGATGTAATCTCACTGACAGCCACAGGGAAGCAGTATTGGATCTGCGTTAACATAATCTGTGTTTCATCATTGCGAATTTGAATGTGAGAATATGCATAATATGAGTTAATGTGAAGTATAAAAGCAATACAATAGCAGCTGTAAATGAGAGCTTGACTGGGGGAGGGATCTGGAGTTTTTTTTTTTTATAATAAAATTTGTAGTTGTTCCCATTTGTTACAATTAAAGGCTTACCAAATAAAAAACATGTTGCGTTCTTGTACCGTTTTTGGTAAGCCTTTAAGTGTAACAAAATCTATGTGAAAAAGCAAGTTTACATTACTGTAATGGCATTATTATTTTAATTTAAAATATGCTTTTTATTACATTTGAGAATGAGATCCCTTTATCTGTACAAGAGTGCATACAAATATTTCAAATGTATACCTTTGTTATTTATGATTGCTCAATGAAAATATATCTGGATATTGTCTCTGAATGCTAAAAATGTAAAAAAAAAAAAATCTAAATGATTAATATGGACATCAATAGCAACTTTAGATGATATTGTTAAATGTTGTCTGTTTAACTGCTGCACTGTTTTGTGAGAATCAGTAAGAGCAAGATAAACTCAGGATCGGTTCAAGAAAACCTGCCAGTCAGCAGGTTAGCTTTACAGAGTATGTTGCCATGATAACTGACTCAAAGTTAAGCTGAAACCCAAAGCTGAGGCTTTGTGAAACTCAAAACAAACAGAGTTTTCACTAAACCCTCGTTCTGAAACAGGGCCCAGGACTTCAGCGAGGTGCACAGTTCATTCTCTCTTCCCCCTCATCTAGCATTGGGGGTTTGAATGTAATTCAACTTAAGATGAACCCATACTAGCTTCCCTTCCATTAAGACTCAGTGTAGACACACACTCACACACAAGCACACACACACTCACACACAAGCACACACACACTCACTCACACACAAGCACACACACACTCACACACGTACCGACGGAGGTGGGCATCTCGCCCCACTGCAGCACCACGTCCTTGGTGATGCGCCCGTATGTGTTGACGTACACACCCTCATCCTCGTAGCATAGCAACATCTCCATGCCGTCCGTCTTGGGCAGAACCACAATGGCATGGGGGGTCACCTGACTCTGGATCTGACAGCAGAGGACAGGGTTAGGACCTGACATAGTACAGGACCGGGTTAGGATGCAACACAGAATAAGACAGGGTTAAGACCAGACATAGTACAGAACAGGGTTGGGACCTAGTACATACAGTACAGGGTAAGGACCTAGTACATGACAGAACAGGGTTAGGACCTAGTACATGACAGAACAGGGTTAGGACCTAGAATATGACACTGTACAGGACAGGGTTTGCACCTGATACAACACAGTCGGCTACTGTAGATACAGAAGGGTTAAGACCTGACAACGTACGTAGATAAGTCTACAAAAACATAGAGATAGTGTTTAGGATCACAACTATAGTTCTACAGCTCTACTGGACACAGGTTATCCACTGTATATGACTCAATCACACAGCACACCCATTCATTCATCCATTTCTCCATCATCCATCCATCCATCCACACATACACCTATATCTATCAAACTACCCATGTTTCCATCCATCCATCCATGGGTGTTTATGGGTCTTTGGGTAGATGGGTAATTTTGTAAGTATAGTTCTATCTATGTGACATGACTTGTGTGGGGTTATATGATTGCATATGGTTCGACAGGGTAAAGGTTACAGATAAGTTCAATGGAAGGGTATCTAATCTATCTGTCTATGCATCTATGGTCACCTTCATCTGGACGTACGGCGTCACCACAAGAGAACGTAGGGAGAGAGGGGAGCAGGTTGAGTTAGAGAGTCAAAAATATCAGACCAGCTCGAAATCGACAGCGCATTCACCATTCACATCCTCTTGTCTCATGAGAAACCTCTGGATTCAGTGTGGTCTGCTGCTAGGATAGCTACGACATCCTGTCACAAGGTGATGACCTCATTGATCTGGCGAGGTAGGTGGGGCTTTGAACTCACGTGGGAGGGGATGTATATGTCGTAGGGGTTCCCAGAGTCCACGTCGATGACATGGAAGCCAACGCTGGAGCCATAGATGACCTTTAACCTCTGCCCCTCCTCCACAGTCAGGTCAACCAGCTGGGGGCGGTGCTGCAGATCAGTGAACGACTGGGAGGGGGGATGAAAGGAGGATGAGACGCATGAAGATTTGTTGTGTTCGTCCATTGGTGCGTGTTTGTGTGTGTGTGTGTGTTTATCTTACCTTGAAGGCCATAAACTTGTGGTATGGTTTGGGTGCCCAGGCATAGATTTCCACCGAGTTCTTCAGTGCAATCACCAAAAACTTGATCCTCTCATATTTCACTGGATTAAAGCATTAAATAAGGTTATGTACACACTCGGTGTGTGTGTGTGTGTGTAAATAGTGCACCCTTCCCCAAACTCAGACGCACGCACACACTTTGTTTGACACTAGAGACCCTTGTGTGTGATGCATGAGTGTGTGTGTGTGTGTGCCACATGTGGATCCCAAACTATTTCGAACCATTCTTTCGAACACGTACCAACTTTGTAGTGCACGCAGCCCTCCAGCTCCCCCACTGTGATCCAACCCTGCTTCTTCTCTACTTCCGGGTCATTGTGTAATATCCTGTTCCTCAGCCAGGACAGGTAGTACACACGTAGTTTGTTCTTCTTACCTGGGGGGTCAGGGGAGGGGGGTGGACAAAGGAGGCACAGGGGTCGGAACATGAGGGTTGGTGGAAAGGTTGGTAAGCCATGCGTTTGAATTTGTGGTAGAGTTGTGATCGGGGGGGTGTTGTAGGTTGCGGTCTGGTTGTGATCAAAATTCGGCCAGATTGATATTGAGTTTGTGTCTGGGCTGTGTTGGGGTTATGATAGGGGTGTATTTGGGTTAGGCTGGGGTTGTGTCGAGGTTTTGCTCGGGTTAGTTGTGGTTATGTTGTGGTTGTAATAGAGTTGTGTGGGGTTGTGTCAGGGTTCTGTTGGTATTGTATTAAGGGTGTGTTGAGGTTGTGTAGGGGTAGTGATAAGGTTGTGTTAAGGTCAGAGTGGTTGTCTCCTACCAGAGATGGTCACCAGGACGTTGAGACCTTCCAGGACCTCCATCTGCTGGAAGCGCCGACGAGTGATGAGGTTGTACACCTTCCCCTGACCACTACGGTCCAGCAACATCAGCCCGTTCTCTGTCCCCACCAGGAGGTTAACACCTGACACACACACACACACACATAGACAGACAGACAGACAGAGTTAGACTAGAACTGAATAGTTAAACATGAATTGAACCTTTGTTTGAGCTAAATATACTGTAGGTAAACTGTGCTTCCATGTTAGGTACATGACTGCATGTGTCCCTGTGGGAGAGGGAGCCGTGTCTCACCCCAGAGAGCAGCACACAGGATCTCAGAGTTGAACCTCTTCTTGTACTTGCGAATCTCCGGCGTGTCGCTGTGAGGTCTGATGTTGGTGGGGTTCACGTTCACCACCGAGATCTTTCTGGCCTCGTTGAGTCTGGCCTGCTCCTGCCTCAGGAGCTCATTTGCAAACATGGCTAGGTGTGATAGACGAGCACAGAGGGATGGACGAACAGTTAGGTTTTCAAATACTGACACCGGAATGCTGCAATGGGTCACTGGAAAACGATTTCCAAACGTGATTGGTTGATGACAGAGGTGGATGGAGACTAAACTCACCTGCTGCAGAGTTGTCTTCATCATCCTCATCATTGGGGGAAGTTTGATAGACACGAGGGTCAACGAATGGTGTGAAGGAGGCTTTAGACCCGCCCAACCCAAACTAAAAAACAGGAGAGCCAACAGTCAGACATGTTTCAGGGTAGACCAGCTATACATATATGTGTGAAGGAGGGTCACTGTACACGGTTCAGTATATGAAGAATACATCTGAGTCAGTCGCAGGCGTTTCTACTTAATGGAAACCGGTGATGAAGTGGATCACATAAAATGAGCAAAAACGCTGCACAATCTGCTCTCAACTGTCCAGATTTTTGTGTGGGGAGTAATGCTCCCTGGGCGACTCGCTAGCGAATCGTAGTTTGTCAATGCTCAGGACTTCAGCTCGAATATCTCAAAAGTCCCAAATGGAAAATTAGTAAGCCGTTGTCAGAGTTGAGTAGACGGGACTTTCGTGAACAGATTGACATGAAGTGTAGGCTGTGCAATGTATAGACGTAATAAGAAAACAAACTTATCATTTGGGATTTGTAGATTTTTCCTGTTGTACTGAACTCGCACCGAACTGCGTATAGTTGCAGCTAACTTAAATATATATGGTGTGTGTGCGTCTCACCTCTGCCAGGTCACTGAGTTCCTGAAGGGCGGATGGGGGCGTGGCAGACGGGGAGTGGCTCTGTTGCACCAGGTCAGGTAGGTTGCCATGGTTACCAAACCCATTGCTCTCGCCGTGACCCCCTCTCCTCCTCTCCTCCGCCTGAGAGGGGGGGGGGGAGAAAAGAGAGAGAGAGAGAGAGAGAAAAGGAGGAAGAATGAGAGAGAAAGAGAAAGGTGAGCGAGCAACGTTTTGTGTACGTGTGGACGTTTGTGTGGGTGCCGGTCTCAAATGTCACCTCTCTCATCATCAGAGTGCTGTCTTTGGAGTTGTTGTAGGTGTCTCCCAGAGAGTCCTCTGCTAGTCCCCTGTAGGTCTCACTGTTGCCCTGCACCGCTGGCCTGGAGCACACACACACGCACACACACACACACACACACACACACGTACACGCACACACAGACACATGCACACACACACACACAGCAGATTAGAAATACACATCCCTAAACAGACACAGATTAGCAATGCCATCCCTCCACTCACTCACATACACACACACAATCACTCACTCACATACACACACACACAATCCCACACTCACACTCAAAAAAAGTGTCTTACATGATCCGTGGGATGTCGCTGACAGCCACAGTCCCATCATGCCCCACGGTTTCCCCATCTTCATCGCTGCTCTCTGATTCGTTGCTGGAGGACGAGTAGTCCGTCACCTTCAACAACAACAATGCGGTCACTAATCATCATCATCATCATCATCACTACCAATACCATCATCAGCACCACCATCACCACCATCCTCATCATCTCCGGATCACAGCTAACATACCTTTGCAGGAGGTCTGTTTCCCTCCTCCACCCTCAACTCCCTCAGTTCCTTAGCCAGCGCACTGAGGTCCTGCAGAGAGAGGGGGAGGAGGAGGATGAGGAGGGAGAGAAGGAGAAAGAGGAGGGGGGAATGCAGGGGGGTAGGGGGGGGGAGGATGGAAACAAAGATGGGAGACTCAGATAAATATTTTGTTTCCTGGAAGCATAGCTGGGTCAGTCCTTACTGGTGGGACTCTGTACGAGCCTCACAGTCCAGAGAGGAGGAAGAAACCATCTTACACAGAGAGGGGGGCGGGTAGAGATGCAGGGAGTGGGACAAACCATTATTATCATCAAGGGGGTCAACCACTGATATACGTCTGTCACACAAACACCTGGAGGTCAAATACTGGCTTCAGTTTGGATAAGGAAGGCAGCAACAGTCTGCATCCCTCTATCAAACCCCCATGCCAAGTGGCCAGTGGTCCCTCCCACCCATGTATCCCAGCCAATGGACCAAACCAAGGCATGCAGACAGGGGGGGTGGACCGCCACACACAGTGGGGCTTACCAGCTCCTCCTGACCCAGTAATCATGACGACAAAGAAACAGGAAAAAGATACACGATTCAGATCTTGTCATTAGTCATTAGATTTCGACCTTTACACACACACACACAAACATACCACACACAAACATATACACACACAAATTTACCACGCACCCAAGCACGCACACACAAACGTACCACACACGCACAGTGAATCTATCGCCCACACATACATACAGTGCCCTCCAAAAGTATTGGAACAGTGAGGCGAATTCCTTTATTTTTGCTGTAGACTGAAAACATTTGGGCTTGACATCAAATAATGAACGTGAGACCAGAGATCAACGTTTCAGCTTTTATTTCCAGGTATTTACATCAGGATCTGATGCACAACTAAGAAAATATCACATTTTGTTTGAATCCACCCATTTGTCATGTGATCAAAAGTATTGGAACAGATATACTTAAAACATATTTAAGTGAATAAGACTTAATATTTAGTTGCAAATCCTTTGCTTTCAATAACTGCAGCAAGTCTGTGACCCATTGACGTCACCAAACTTTTGCATTCTTCCTTTTTGATGCTTTCCCAGGCTTTCACTGCAGCCTCTTTCAGTTGTTGTTTGTTTTGTGGGGTTCCTCCCTTCAGTCTCCTCTTAAGCAGGTAAAATGCATGCTCTATAGGGTTTAAGTCTGGAGATTGACTTGGCCAGTCTAATACCTTCCATTTCTTGCCCCTGATGAACTCCTTTGTTGTTTTGGCAGTGTGTTTTGGGTCGTTATCTTGCTGCATGATGAAGGCTCTGCCAATCAGTTTGGTTGCATCTTTCCTTAAATTGGCAGACAAAATGTTTCTGTAGACTTCCGAGTTCATTTTGCTGCTGCCATCATGTGTTACATCCTCAATGAAGATTAATGAGCCCGTCCCAGAAGAAGCCATGCAAGCCCAAGCCATGACATTACCTCCACCGTGTTTCACAGATGAGCTTGTGTGTTTGGGATCATGAGCAGTTCCTTTCTTTCTCCAAACTTTAGCCTTTCCATCACTTTGGTAAAAGTTAATCTTTGTCTCATCAGTCCATAAAACTTTGTCCCAGAATTTTTGAGGTTCATCTCTGTACTTTTTGGCAAATTCCAGCCTGGCCTTCCTATTCTTCTTGCTAATGAGTGGTTTGCATCTTCTGGTGTAGCCCTTGTACTTTTGTTCATGAAGTCTTCTGCGAACAGTAGATAGTGATACCTTCACTCCTGCCATCTGGAGGTTGTTGCTGATCTCACTAACAGTTGTTTTAGGGTCTTTCTTTACAGCTCTCACAATGTTTCTGTCATCAACTGCTGATGTTTTCCTTGGTCTACCTGTTTGACGTCTGTTACTTAGTACACCAGTAGTTTTCTTCTTCTTCAGGACATTCCAAATGGTTGTACTGGCTATGGCCAATGTTTCTGCAATGGCTCTGATTGATTTTCCATCTTCTCTAAGACTCACAATTGCTTGTTTTTCACCCAAAGACAGCGCTCTGGTTTTCATGTTGTTTTCACCTCTGAATACAGTCTGCATAGACAAAACCTATCTTACCCAATCTGAACCTGAGTGTAGACATTCAGTGGTATTTATTGATTGAATAATGTATGTAATAGGACACACCTGGGCAACAAAACACACCTGTCAGTCACATGTTCCAATACTTTTGCTCACGTGACAAATGGGTGGGTTCGAACAAAAAGGTGATATTTTCTAATTTGTGCATCAGATCCTGATGTAAATACCTGGAAATAAAAGCTGAAACGTTGATCTCTGGTTTCACATTCATCGTTTGATGTCAAGCCCAAATGTTTTCAGTCTACAGCAAAAATAAAGGAATTGGCCTCACTGTTCCAATACTTTTGGAGGGCACTGTACACTGCACCTATGATGTACCGTCAGACAGGCTACAGTTTCAATGTTTAATAGACGGAATCAACTTCTACAGAAGTCTGTATCCAAGTCTACCATGCCCAGAGACAGAGAGAAAGGATCAATAGATAGACAGAGAAAAGAGAGAGAGAGAGAGACAGAGAGAGAGAGAGAGAGAGAAAGACAGAGACAGAGACAGAGAGAGAGAGAGAGAGAGAGAGAGAGAGAGAGAGAGAGAGAGAGAGAGAGAGAGAGAGACAGACAGAGAGAGAGAGAGAGAGAGAGAGAGAGACAGAGACAGAGACAGACACAGAGAGAGAGAGAGAGAGAGAGACAGAGAGAGAGAGAGAGAGAGAGACAGAGAGAGAGAGAGAGAGAGAGAGAGAGAGAGAGAGAGAGAGAGAGAGAGAGAGAGAGAGAGAGAGAGAGAGAGAGAGAGAGAGAGAGAGACAGAAGTGAAAGGGGCCAGGGATGTCACTAACCTCGTCTATGGCTTTCTTATAGCTCTGAGAGAAGAAGGATGAACAGTGGAAGAAAGGGAGGAGGAGAAAGGGAGGAGGAGAAAGGGAGGGAGGGAAAGAGAGAAACAGATGAGTCACAGAAGAGAAAGAGGCCAGAAGAAGAGAGATGTGAGAGGAACCTGGAGGCAAGTATGTTAACTGGGTGCGGGTGTGTGTGCACACTCCCGTGCAGCCGCGCGAGTGTGTGTGTGTGTTTGTGCACACGGGCGCGCGTGCGTGCGTGGGTGTGTGTACTTACAGCTGGTCTGCTGGGTCTGGCTGACTCTCTTCCTTCCTCCTGTTTAGGCTTAGCCTCCTGATTGGCTCCAGTAGGTGATACTTCCTGCTGGGCTTGACCTTGATCAGAACAAACGATTCAGATTAATCAAAGGATCCAGTTGAGGGATTGGTTAATTGACGTTAAGTCGACAGATAAGGTGCACATGTACGAGTTTGTGAGGTCTATGCGTCTATGTCAAATTACATCAATGGATGCTGTCATTCTTCCAATGACACTACATCGGTCTTACTTCCTGTCTCACCTCCCCTCCCCCCCCCCCCCCTCTACTCCCCTCCCGCCACCCTCTCTCTCTCCTTTCCTCTCCTCCTCCTACCGTCTCTTTACACCCTCACCCGTCATGTTGACAGGGCTTCACAGACATGTGGATCGGAGCAGAACTGGAACTGAAACACCCTCCCACTGACAGTCCAGCATGCACTGCTGCCTCAGGGAAGAACACCCCAGTCGACAAGGAGCTTGTGTGTGTGGTATGTCTGTGTGTGTGTGTGTGGAATGTTTCTGTGTGTGCGTGGCATTTGTGTGCGTGTGTGTACCTTTGCGCTCGGCAGAGCCACCCTGAGACGAGGGGGAGGAGGAAGAGGAAGAGTTGGACGATGTCCTCTGCAGAGCGGCATCCAGTGACAGCTCTGAGCGACGCAGGTCTGGGTTGCTGGAAAACAGAGCACACACACACGTCAGCTACACGAGATACAAACAGGGACTGGCACTCATGAGCGCACACCCATAGTTTCATCAACTGGTCGGATCATACACTCACCGTTGCTTCTTGCCTTGTGTGAGGTAGTAAATGTGTAGGTGTGTGTGAGTGATTGTGGTAGTAAATGTGTAGGAGTGTGTGTATGGGAGTAAATGTGTAGGTGTGTGTACCTGGCACGTATGAGCTGGCCTCCAGTGCGAAGGCCGAGTCCTAGGCCTCCGTTGGGCGAGTTCTTCCTGACCAGGGCTGGGGAGATGGAGGTGGTCCTCTGGGGAACCTGGAAACAAACACACACACACACATCAGTAAGTCTGTCTGCCATTCTGTCTGCCAGCCTGTCTGTGTGTCTCTCTCTCCCCACTCCCTCCATCCCTCCTCCCATCCCTCGCTCACCCTGACCTTGGGGGGCATGGCCTCGTCTCTCAACCACGCCGTCCGGTCCCTCTCGTCCCGACTGGCTACCCGAGGCGGGGGGGTGGGGGTGTCGGAGGTGGGGTCGGAGTTCTGCCTGGGGGGCATCTCCGGCCGGGGGAGAGCCCATGGCCGTCACCTCCCCCAGGGCGGAACCTGTCTGGTCCTGCAGCGACTGGGAGCCGGACATGGAGCTGTGAGTCCTGACTGGGACCAGGTGAGCAATCTGGGAGGAGGAGAGGAGTGTGGAGGGAGAGATGGGGGGGAGAGGAGAGGTGTGTGGAGGGAGAGATGGGGGAGAGGAGAGGAGTGTGGAGGGAGAGATGGGGGAGAGGAGAGGAGTGTGGAGGGAGAGATGGGGGAGAGGAGGGGAGTGTGGAGGGAGAGATGGGGGAGAGGAGAGGAGTGTGGAGGGAGAGATGGGGGAGAGGAGAGGAGTGTGGAGGGAGAGATGGGGGAGAGGAGAGGAGTGAGGAAGGAGAGATGGGGGAGAGGAGAGGAGTGTGGAGGGAGAGATGGGGGAGAGGAGTGTGGAGGGAGAGGAGTGTGGAAGGAGATAGTGGAGATCGTGGAGGAGGACAGATTTAAAAGAGAGCTCAACGTTAGCACGTACCTAGACCCGTGTTAAAATGTTCCCTCACACTTGTACGCGCACACACACACACCTGGGGTTCGACGGAGCGGATCATGGGGGGGGGTGAAGGGGGGCTGCATGCCCCCACTGCTGAAGGACTCAGAGCGGGGGGGCAGGGAGGGGTCGGACGCACGGTTGGACATCTTGTGTTGCAACGCTGGAGAGCTTTGCCGGTTCAGTTTAGACCTCTCCTCCACCTGTCACAGGTAACACCAGGAGGGGGGGGGGGGGGGGGGGGTCAGTTCAGGACACACACACACACTAAATCTTATACCATCCAATCAGCTTTGTCTACCCATGTTAGACACCGCATACCTCCACCCAGCTGGCCAATAGAAAGCCTCAATGGTTTTGACTTGGAAATTAGGGTTTGGCTGTGTTAAATCGATCCATTTCAGTGAGTTTGTATGTGTGTGGGTGTGTGTGTGGAGCTACAGGGTGTCAGCTCTGATGGATTTGGACAGAGTAGTCTTCTGAGAATGCCTTAGGTCACTATTGTGTGTGTGTGTGTCAGTGTTTCCATTGACAGTAAAGGAGTGAGAATGATGGCAAAGTCATGAGGTTAAGAATAAGCTCTAATCTGCTTTTGCGGGCACTACTGTGTAGCCCAACTCAGACTTAAATCAGTGTGAGTGTGTGTGTGAGAGAGAGTGTGTGTGTAGCACTGTGTGTGAGAGAGCCCCATTGAGCAGTATAATCAGATTATCAGATTATTTCTCTCCAGGAAGAGGAACGATCTGGCTGGCCACACACACTTGCAATCTCAACATTTACAGAAGGTTTAGAGGAGGTCTGTACTGACTAGGTCAGTAAAGACCATAGATGGAGTGCGGCTAGAGTCTTTAATTCGTTGAGGGCAGTAATCTGGAGGGATTATTGTAGATTATAACCCAGGCTGAACAACTACTGTACTACTGCACAATGTGTTAATCCTCAATAGATCAGATGTGTTAGTTCTCTGCCTGGGTGGCAGATGATGTCATCATTAATGGACAAGTACATATCTCTACAGTGGTCTAAGGGACTGTCCACAGTTGGACAGAGTCTGAGCATTGCATGGTGGGACGATGAGTCATGCAATCACAGGTTAGCAGGAGAATCAACTGCTGCCCTACTACAAGCAAATAAGGAGAGAAAAGGAGAGAGAGAGTGAAGTCCCGGAACCTAAAGTCTATGACAGACAGAAAGAAAATATTGTTAGATTTCACCAAGAACCTCTCTTTGCATTGCGAACAGCTTTTGGGTGTTTTTCCATCTCGCTTTTGAGATGACATATGTGCATGTGTGTTTTCGTTTAAGCACCCAAAATCTTTTCACAGGCCAGGAGATTCTCAGAGAGAGAGAAGAGGTCATTAATGGCATCCACAGTTGCAGCTATACAGACACTGTTGCCACCCCAACAGTCGGGATGGAAGGATGGAGGGAAGATGGGTTGAAGGGAAGGAGGGATGGAGGGAAGGAGGGATGGAAAGGAGAGGAGGGCCCACTGTTTAACAGCAAGGAGCAGTTGAGGAGGATCCCAGCACCGATAGGCCCCAACCCAGCACCAAGCCTGGAGTTAATTGGCTGGCTGGTTGACTGACCGTCCAGGAAGTGACATGAAGGCTCATCGCTGACGTCATCAGTCTTACGGCCCCGTAGTATAGTATTGTGGGATGTTTGGACTTGTGAGGGCCATGGCAGGGTGAGGAGTAATTGTGGGCTGGGGTCTACATATTACTGTGTGGTCCCAGTCCTAGCTATAGTCATTGTGAAGTGGGAGTGTGTAAGGGTAAATAAAGTAAATACTGTAAAATATACAGTCAAAACTATCCTAATAGTGTAACGCTATGTACAAGACGGAAAAAGTACCCATATGAAATCAAGCTTATGCATCTGTATACGCGGAATTTGTCTGTATATATTGTACTCTGTGGATTCATGTGTATTGTATATCTGTGTTGTCTTTCAATATATGTGTGTGCGTTGTCTGTATGATGTCTGTATGTGTGCATGTGTGTCGTGAGTGTGTGTGATGTCTGTATGTATGCGCGTGTGTGTGTGTGATGTCTGTATGTGTGTGGGATGTCTGTGTGTGTGCATATCTGTGTGTTGCGTGCGTGTGGGGGAACTAGAAGCCAGCCGGCCGCATTGTCAACTGGGACTGCGAGCCGAAGGGAGACCTAGTAGGGGACCAGAGGGAGGAGAAGGAGAACCTGGGAGATTCTGGCCTGGAGGGGGAGGGCGTTTGTGACCTGGAGGTCTGTGGGGAGTGTTTGGGTGAGCCACGAGGGGATAGGCCCATTATCTTCATCAAGTCTCTCACCCAGGGGAGAGGGGAGTGGGTTTGACCGCTGACGCGGGAGGGGTCCCGATGTGTGGGGTGTTCCCACACAGCCTCAGAGGAGTGGCTACGGATCAGATGGCCGGCAGGGGACGTGACTCCCGCCATGTGCCGTCTCAACACACCCGTCGGGGCAGACGACGCCAAATCCAGGTCACTGCCCCGCCTCTCGTTAAACTCAGACCCCGGCCTCACCCAATCAGGGCTGGGGATCTGGAGGAATTGAGACTGATAGGACGCTCCAGCTGCCGGAGAGTAATCGGGGCAATCGGCAGACACGGCTCGCCGTTCAGCGGACAGGAATGGGCGGAGCTTGCATTCGGGGGCGGAGGAAGAGAGGGGGCAGTAGAACAGGTCATTCAGGCTGGATGACAGTCCCTTCTCTCCTGGCCCCTCCCTTGTCTCCTGGTCAAACTCGAGGTCTACATCTACATCTATTCTACTGCGGGGAGAGTGGGACCTCTCACGGCTGGGACAACTAACCAGTTGGGCTGCTGAGACAGGGCCAGGGCCAGCTAGAAGCCCCTGGGGCTTATCTGGCCCCTGGCTAGCGTCCTGCTCGGTGGCCGGGTAGAGCCGCGGCCTGGGGCCTGCCTGTTGTCTGCATTCCGCCTTGGGGCCTTTGGGCAACTTGGAGCCTTTGGGCACTTTGGAACCTTTGGGGCCTTTGGGCTCATTGTGTTCCTTGGGCCCCTGGCTGCGGCCCCTCTGTGCTCTCATCTCCCGCACCTGCAGACTGATCTCCTGCTTCAGCCCGGGATCCAGGGGATCCGTCGTCTCCAGGGAAACACGGATGTGGGGGAGCGGCTGTGGGGGGTGGGGGGAGTGGGAGGGGCCTCGTCTGGGGATGTGGGCCCTGGGATGGGGCTGGGAGGCGGCCGGAGCAACCGGTTGGTTGAGGGATTTATGTTGTATGGGAGGGTTACTCTTTGGACGCTGTTTCAGCACCTGGAACAAGTCAGAGGAAGGTTAAAGAGATACTCACACACACACACACACACGTTTGCAAAGAACAAAACAGCGGAAGAAAAACAAGATCATCAAAATATCTTGGTCCAGAGGGCTTCTAGTCAAGCTTAACTCCATCCACAACGTTCTCCAGCACCTGAAGAGAAGCTTCTAGTCATACAGTTGGACCTCAAACATACTGGTTGAAGGAAGCTGATGGGACAGGAACACAGTAACATGTTGCTAATGAGTGTGTGTGTGTGTGTTACCTCTTTGGCCCAGGCCGGTTTATCGGTGGGGTTGACCGAGTCTTTATAGTGATACAACTGCTTCTTGTCGGCTGGTCTCCCTTCCTGCTGCTGCTGTTGTTGGAGAGAGACCAGGTAGGCTCTCTCCTGCTGAAGCTGCCTCTGCAGTCTCTCTGCCTGCCTCTGCTCCTCTATCTGCTTACGCTTGTACTCCTGCAGGGGGGGAGGAGGAGAGATGGGAAGCAGGGAGGAAGAGGGGAGCGAGGGAGAGGGAGTTGGTTGGAGGGGAGCAGAAACAGGTGGTAAAGAAAAACAGAAAAAAAACAGACAGAAAGTTATTGATACCGAATTCTAGGCCAATCAGATTGTCCGAACAGACTAGCCATGCTCCGACCATGCAGCAAGTACATGCCACTCACAGACGGACCAATGGGATCGCTCCATGTGACAGAACATGAACAATGACACCCAAGCCAATCCACACAGCTCGCACAATCACATGACTGGGGACGGGCGCTGGTATGAGCCATGGCAGACACTGTTCTGGATGTGAGGGAAGGATGGAGGGTGAGAGGGAGCAGCAAGGAGGAAGCAAACAAGGCAGCAGGAAGTAGGGAAGGAGGGACAAGGAGAGGGAAATGCTTTGGACTTCCATACTGAAAGCATCCAACACTACATCCATGATGGGGTCTGGAGCTTTGTAGGTCAAAGGCGGGGGCTTGGGACTGGGGGCCTGGGGCCTGGCTGGGGGCTGGGGCACTGTGGAGGGCTTGGGTAGTGGGTCATTGTAGGTTGGGGACTGGGAGCTAATGGGGGGGGCTGGGGCATTGCAGGGAAGGTTTGAGGTTGAACACATGGTCCATGCAGGCCACAGATGGAGCGTAGCAGCAGAATGGAGGCGTAGCGCCCCCTAGGGTTACCAGCAGTAGAGCCTGCTCCTGGAGAAGCTGCTGCTGGAGGATCTCTAACTGCCTCTGCTCCTCCTCCAGCTGTCTACGGATATACTCCTACACCCAGCCGGCAGCGCGGAGAGAGAGAACCACAGAGCGACGTCAGACAACCAAAAGAGAGAGGCCAGAGAGAGGGGAGGGGAGTCAAAGTAGAAAAAGAAGAGGGACAGAGAGAGAGCGGTGACATGCTGGCTTTCCAAACCGAGGGAGATGAAAGAAAGAGAAACTTTATTTCCTGCAGAGCGAGGAAGGAGAAGAATAGACAAGAAAAGAAAAGAACAATGGCAGTTGTGTGTTGTGTGTTGTTATTGAGACACATGAGCTACTGTGACTTAGATGCTATTGTTGAGTTGCAGTTCAGCAATTGAAATGTCATTATTGGACTGTAATCTTTCTTTGTTCACCGTGCCTGGTAACTGAGATGTGGGTACTTAGCAATGCGGCCGGCAAATACAGGCCTTTCCTCAACTGATCACAGGAATACGGTTAAAACCATGCACTTCTGGTGCTTGATCTCCTGCTTTACATTACATATGGACTCCATGTAGATATGCTTTAGACAAAAGCATCTGCTAAATAGCTAAAAAGTCAAATGTAAATGTTAGTACAGAAGGATTTGTATCCTTGTTCTCTGTGCACGAGTGTGTGTTCTTTCGGAAAGCGTCTGCGCGGGTGTGTGTGGGTCTTTGAAATGTGTGGGAGTCGGTTCTGCTCTCTCTCCAGGTGTGTGTGTACCTGCTCTCTCTCCAGGTGTGTGTGTACCTGCTCTCTCTCCAGGTGTGTGTGTACCTGCTCTCTCTCCAGGTGTGTGTGTACCTGCTCTCTCTCCAGGTGTGTGTACCTGCTCTCTCTCCAGGTGTGTGTGTACCTGCTCTCTCTCCAGGTGTGTGTGTACCTGCTCTCTCTCCAGGTGTGTGTGTACCTGCTCTCTCTCCAGGTGTGTGTGTACCTGTTCTCTCTCCAGGTGTGTGTACCTGCTCTCTCTCCAGGTGTGTGTGTACCTGCTCTCTCTCCAGGTGTGTGTGTACCTGCTCTCTCTCCAGGTGTGTGTACCTGCTCTCTCTCCAGGTGTGTGTGTACCTGCTCTCTCTCCAGGTGTGTGTACCTGCTCTCTCTCCAGGTGTGTGTGTACCTGCTCTCTCTCCAGGTGTGTGTGTACCTGCTCTCTCTCCAGGTGTGTGTGTACCTGCTCTCTCTCCAGGTGTGTGTACCTGCTCTCTCTCCAGGTGTGTGTGTACCTGCTCTCTCTCCAGGTGTGTGTGTACCTGCTCTCTCTCCAGGTGTGTGTGTACCTGCTCTCTCTCCAGGTGTGTGTGTACCTGCTCTCTCTCCAGGTGTGTGTACCTGCTCTCTCTCCAGGTGTGTGTGTACCTGCTCTCTCTCCAGGTGTGTGTACCTGCTCTCTCTCCAGGTGTGTGTGTACCTGCTCTCTCTCCAGGTGTGTGTGTCCCTGCTCTCTCTCCAGGTGTGTGTGTACCTGCTCTCTCTCCAGGTGTGTGTACCTGCTCTCTCTCCAGGTGTGTGTGTACCTGCTCTCTCTCCAGGTGTGTGTACCTGCTCTCTCTCCAGGTGTGTGTGTACCTGCTCTCTCTCCAGGTGTGTGTACCTGCTCTCTCTCCAGGTGTGTGTGTACCTGCTCTCTCTCCAGGTGTGTGTGTCCCTGCTCTCTCTCCAGGTGTGTGTGTACCTGCTCTCTCTCCAGGTGTGTGTACCTGCTCTCTCTCCAGGTGTGTGTACCTGCTCTCTCTCCAGGTGTGTGTACCTGCTCTCTCTCCAGGTGAGTGTGTACCTGCTCTCTCTCCAGGTGTGTGTGTCCCTGCTCTCTCTCCAGGTGTGTGTACCTGCTCTCTCTCCAGGTGTGTGTGTACCTGCTCTCTCTCCAGGTGTGTGTGTACCTGCTCTCTCTCCAGGTGTGTGTGTACCTGCTCTCTCTCCAGGTGTGTGTGTACCTGCTTTCTCTAGGTGTGTGTGTACCTGCTCTCTCTCCAGGTGTGTGTACCTGCTCTCTCTCCAGGTGTGTGTCCCTGCTCTCTCTCCAGGTGTGTGTGTACCTGCTCTCTCTCCAGGTGTGTGTGTACCTGCTCTCTCTAGGTGTGTGTGTACCTGCTCTCTCTCCAGGTGTGTGTGTACCTGCTCTCTCTCCAGGTGTGTGTGTACCTGCTCTGTCTCTCCAGGTGTGTGTGTACCTGCTCTCTCTCCAGGTGTGTGTGAACCTGCTCTGTCTCTCCAGGTGTGTGTGTGTACCTGCTCTGTCTCTCCAGGTGTGTGTGTACCTGCTCTGTCTCTCCAGGTGTGTGTGTACCTGCTCTCTCTCCAGGTGTGTGTGTGTACCTGCTCTGTCTCTCCAGGTGTGTGTGTACCTGCTCTGTCTCTCCAGGTGTGTGTGTACCTGCTCTCTCTCCAGGTGTGTGTGTACCTGCTCTCTCTCCGCGTGCCTCCTCTCCTCGTCTCTCCGCAGCTGCTCCATCTCCTCGTAGCGTCTCCTCTGCTCCCTCTCCTGCTGTTTCCTCAGGTCGCGCTCTCTGCGCTGTTGCTGTAAGACAAACACACACACACCGTGTCATGACACCACAGAGAACCTGTGATGTTGACCTTTACCACATGAGGTTGGTAGTCAAACGGTTTACTGCATGGCCACAGGTACAGCACAGTGCTAAAGGGGGAAAGAGACAGAGATAAACAGGGAGTAAGGTGGACAAAGATAGAGAGAGCAAAAGAGAAACAAGAGCATGAGAGACAGAGAGAGAGAGAGAGAGAGAGAGAGAGAGAGAGAGAGAGAGAGAGAGAGAGAGAGAGAGAGAGAGAGAGAGAGAGAGAGAGAGAGAGAGAGAGAGAGGAGAGAGAGAGAGACAGAGAGAGAGACAGAGAGAGAGACAGAGAGAGAGAGAGACAGAGACAGACAGAGAGAGAGTTCCCTACCTCCTCAAGCCTCCGCCTCTGTTCTTTCTGCTCCTCGATGCGTTTCTGCCTCTCGGCCAGTAGTTGGCGCTTGTGCTCTTCGTTCTGGTGCTGCTCCTGCTGCTGTCTGCGCAGCGCGTCATTGGTGGCCAGCTGCAGACGCAGGAAGTCCCGCCTCAGAGTGGACTCCCCAGGCATGTTGATGATGGAGCTGGAAGAGAGACCAATCAGGAGTGAGGCTACCTGCGTTTCGACCAAGGTCCACAACCGTCCAATGATTTCTGAGTGGTCACGTACCTGGGTTCACCGACGTCGCGCTCCTCCTCCTCTTCCTCACTCCCGCTGTACTCATACTCCGTCTCGTCTGCAGGACACACACACAGACACACACACACACAGTTTGTAATTAGAGGTGGCATAGGGAAAGGCTGGGAGGTTTAAGTTGGCAACGGTGAGGAACCAGAAATCTCAACTGTCAATGTATGACTCAGCGTGCACGCGTGTTGTCGTGAACACGCTCAGCGTGCATGCGTGTTGTTGTGTGTTGGGGTGTTAGGTAAACCTTGCCGACGGCCCCAAATGCGCCAGGACTGGCCCTGCGTGTACGCTACACCTGACATACGCCTCAAATAGGCGAGACCTACTCCTGTGTGAACACGACGCCCAACTGTTGGATAGATATCTCTAGGTGTGCACACAGGCAGGTGTTATGCGTGGTACAGGGTAGCACAGAAACGGCTGCAAACACCTGCCCGAGGTCTTTCGAAAATTAACTTGCCTTGAATATGTTATTCATGTTCGTGTTGTTAATCGGTGATTATTGCCTTTGAATATTTGAACGATATCCCTTCAATCGTTCAGCTAAATGTAATGGGTCACAGACTAAAGTCACTTACGCCACATAAACACTAAAGTCTTACAGTTTGATCGATATCTAGGCGTGCGCACAGACAGACGTCATGTGTGCTTGGCATACTGAAACATCTGCGCACACCTGCCCGCCTAGACGCATGAGCTATAAAGGCATGGCTCAGATCGCTGTTTCGAAATTAATGTTTTTAATGCACACATGTTACCTGCTAGCCAGGCTGCCAGCCCAATTTAGCCCCGCCCATAAAAACATTTGGTCGGGAAGTTGGGTCTGGGGTAGTTCAGTTGGGGAAAAACGATGTCCGAACAGGAGCTGTTCGGACCAATGAAATTGTCAGGGCGGGCTTTATATGATGATGGACAGATGATCAACAGTAACGTAATCAACCACGTCACCAAAGACCGCTTGGGTTAAATTCCTTTTCAACAGACAACATATTATGTTACTCTGATTGGTTGTAGGTCTATCCAATTCAGCAAAGAGGCATTTGTTTTAAGAGTTCAGTTGAAACACGCCCCAAACTCACAGCCCAACGGAGAGTTATCATAATTCTGACTAAAATGATGAGTATGACAACGTCAGGCTAGTTACCTGCCTGCGTGCACGCCTTATCAAATGTAATATGCAAACATGTCGCATGTTTATATGTACGCCAAATTTTCTATCAAACTGTCATTCTGCGCTTTCAAAAACTCGCCAGAGTGGCCCACGCGTAATTCACCCCTATCAGGCACGAGGTGAACGCACAGTGTGCAGCTACACTGACACTGATTACACGTGTGCGTAGCAGTGTGTGTGTGTGTGTACTTACATTTACATTTAGTCATTTAGCAGACGCTCTTATCCAGAGCGACTTACAGTAAGTACAGGGACATTCCCCGAGGCAAGTAGGGTGAAGTGTCTTTCCCAAGGACACATCGTCATTTGACACGGCCAGGAATCCAACAGGCAACCTTCAGATTACTAGCCCGACTCCCTAACCGCTCAGCCACCTGACTCCCACGTGTACTTGCGTGGGCAACCTCACCTCTCTCCCCCCTCTTCTTCTTGGTGCGGTCGATGTGGTCCTTGAGCTGGATGCGGATCTGCCTCTCGTTGGGCAGCTCTCTGACGAAGGGATGCTTCAGCAGCTGCTCCGTGCTCGGCCGCTGGCCGTGGCTCTTCACCAGGCAGCTCTCGATGAACGACTGGAACTTCTTAGACCTGCGGCGGGACAGGGAGGCGTGTGTGGAGGGGTGGAGGGGCGGGGGTGAGGGGTAGACATCATGGAGTCAGAGCTAAATCGGGTCAAAACGTCGACTGCTTGCGGAGTCGTCAGCACACATCAGCCCCCTCCTTCTTCTGAGGGACACAGAGTGTCTTATTCACCCACGGACGTCAACATGACGTCCCCGACCAGGTCTGATGCAATCAAACTCTTACTCCTCAAACCTGACCACATTCACCTCTCATCAACAGGTTCTCAATGTCAGCCAATAGAAAGAGCACTTCCTGAACTCTAGCCACTCACCACTTCTTAGACTTGAGTCTGGGGGCGGGGTTACGTGGAATTAGGAACAAGGCTCTCATGGGGTGCATGTCGCAGAGCGCTGCAGAGACAAAACCAAATGAGAACTATGTGTGTGTGTGTGTGTGTGTCCTTGGTTATCTTCCACTGATCAATACATACTGTCGATACTAATAATGCTGGAACATTACTTTAACGAGCACACACATTTTAAACCCACAGACGGCGGGCAGTTTAAGTGGCTGTGTGTGTGCGTGCGTGCATGTGTGGGTGTGTGTGTGTCAGAGAGAGAGAGCAAGTGCCAGACTTACGTGGAGCTCCTTCAGCCATTTCTATAGCTGTGATCCCGAGAGACCAGAGATCGCTCTGCAGTGATGGAGACACACATCAGGAAGAGAACGGGGAGGAAGAAGAGCGAGAAGAGGAGACAATGAGACAAGGGGGGGAGAGAGAGTTTTAACACATCTTTCTTATCATCCCTCACAAGTTGGCTGGAAATGCCACGATGCTTCATCCCACAGAAACAGAGGGAGAGAGAGAGAGAGAGAGAGAGAGAGAGAGAGAGAGAGAGAGAGAGAGAGAGAGAGAGAGAGAGAGAGGGGAGAGGAATGCAGAGGCAGAGAGATGGAGGGACAGGACGAGGGCGTCACCTTGAAGTCGTAAGTGGCCTCTGGGTTCTCGTCACAAGCGATGACCTCGGGCGCCATCCAATAGGGCGTCCCGATGAACGTGTTCCTGCGCCCCACTGTGCGGTCCAGCTGAGCGCTAACACCAAAGTCAACTGACGACACACACACACACATACGATTATAACCCAGCCAAAAGTGTGTGTGTGTGTGTACAGTATGTGTGCGTGTTCTGTGGAGTTCTACAGAAAGGACAAACGTGAACCTAACTGAACTAGCACGCTTGACAATTCACCACAGGTTTAAAGCACTGTAAACACTGGGCTCCAGAGACACAGGTGTGTGTCTGCGTCTGTGTGTATGTGTGTGTTTACCTAGTTTGACCTCAGCGTTCTCCGTCAGCAGCACATTCTGACCCTTGATGTCCCTGTGGATGACCTTGTGCTGGTGGAGATGGGTCAGACCCTGAGGAGGGGGGAGGAGACAAGGGGAGAGAAAAAGGAGGAGAGAGAGAGAGAGAGAGAGTATATAGATAGATAGATAGATAGATAGATAGATAGATAGATAGATAGATAGATAGATAGATAGATAGATAGGAGAAATATTGGGTTAACAACAGTATTCCTCTGATAGAGGGAGTAGGATTATTGAATATAGGGGTACAGTCCTGTAGATAAAGGTTGTGGGGAGACCCTTAGGTTGGATAGTAAGGCTGGTTGGGGTACATAGGGAAGGTTAGGGTAAAGACTGAGGGTAGGTAGGGGAGGTTAGGGTAAAGACTGAGGTAGATAGGAGAGGTTGGGGTAAATAGGGGAGGTTGGGGTAGATAGGAAGGGTAGATAAGGCAGGCTGTGTTAGATAGGGAGAGTAGGGAGAGGGGAGATAGGGGTAGATGTAGATTGGGAGGGCAGGTAGAAGAGAGATAGTGATACAATCAGGTATATAGAGTGTAGGTTGGGGTGTTAACAGGAGTATTTACCCTGAGGATCTCTCTACAGATGTAGGCCGTCCACTCCTCCTTCAGGGAGCTTCCCTTGGTGTTCTTGATCAGGTCTGTGACTGAGCCTGCTCCACAGAACTCCATGACCAGCTACACACAAACACACACACACACACACGGGTTCATACGCAGTGTATGACACACACGATTCAGTGACGTAGTCAGATGAAGTGAAACAAAGAAATGGGTGGTCAGATGTGATTGTGAGTCAGCATGATCCAACACGATGACCAAGCAAGTCTTCTGACCTCCTGGAAATCCATCCATCTCTGGTCTCGGGCCGGCTCCCCCATCTGTCCAGCCCTCATCCACCCCTCTCCCTCCCTGTATCCCTCCCTCTTTCCCGCTTCCCTCTTTTCCCATCTTCCTCCCTATATATCCCTCTCTTTGACACCGCTCCCCATCACTGTAAGCTGTCTCCTGCTGTCATGCCCTCCCCCAGGCCCCCCTCCAGATACGCCATGCAGAGTTGTTGGCAGTGGTACCAATGTTTGGCTCCATGGCCCACTTTCACAACCACTCAGACCAGCGTTCATCATTCTGGATTAGAGAGGGAGGAGGATTCAGTGACAACACATCAACCCCTACCCTCGTGACTGAGTACACACACACACACACCAGATACACACACACACATGCGCATGAACCACGCACACACCAACCCCTGTACCTACTCATGACACACACTCTCCACCATACACAGTAGGGTGGGGTAATACATTGTATGGACTCCTCCCATTGGAGATGAAACATGTGTGAGCATTGCAGAACAGAGAGCTCTCCTGCATCACTCGAGCCATGAGTAATACATTCAGCCTTCCACACCAGCAGCTGATACACAGGTAAACACACACAGGAACACTGAAACACAGGCAAATTCTCACACACACACACGCACTCACACACACACACTCTCCGTACCCAGAGCTGATCGTCGATGCCAGGCGGATTCTTCTTGATGAAGGCTCCGTAGTACGTGGCAATGTTCCGGTGGTGGCTGTACTTCTTCAGCATGTTGATCTCAGCTTTAATCTCTTCCTCCTCATCCTAACGCACACACGTTTGAGTGATAAGCACGCCACTCAGCCATGTATCTACCATAGATTCAAGTCAGAACTTGAACAATAACTTTATGAGATGCTGTTGACTAGCTGCTGTTTAGCCAGGTCTGGCTAACTAGCCCAGCATGACTCATGTCCTTGGGCACGATGATGTGTAGAGGACACTGGGGGTACATGGCCAGGAACGTACAGTATTAATAGAGTAGACTTTCTTATCCAATCTGACAATCACACACACACACACGTTTGACACACACTGACGTTCTATTAACCAAAGCTAATAATACCGTGGTGAGACGTCTGTCCTCAATTGCTCCTTGCCTCGAACACGTACACATATCTCTCTTTAATAGCTGACATTATTGTTCACTACAAATTATTCAGTGTGGGTGTGTGGATGAGTGTGTGTCTGTCATTCTTACCCCAGTGACATCCATGACCTTGATGGCAGCAAGCTGTCCTGTTTTAACATGGCGACCCTAGAGAGAGAGAGAGAAACAGAGAAAGAA